>NW_027507723.1:129238-256636 GCF_037356315.1 Lithobates pipiens | reverse complement strand
CTCTCCTCCTCCTCTTGTTCCTCTCTCCTCCTCTTCCCCCCTCTCCTCCTCCCCCCCTCTCCTCTCTTCCTCCCCCATCTCTCTTCCCCTCCTCTCCCCCTCTCTTCCCTCTTCCCTTCCTCTCCCTCCCCCCCTCGCCCCCCCTCCTCTCTTCTTCTTCCCCCCTCCTCTCTTCTTCTTCTCCCCTCCTCTCTTCTTCCCTCTCCCCCCTCCTCTCTTCTTCCCCGCTCCCCCCTCCTCTCTTCCCACTCTCTCTCCCCTCTCCTCCTCTTCCACCTCTCTCTCACTCTATATCTCACTCTCTTTCCAATCTCCCCCCTCTCTCTCCTCTCCTCCCCTCTCTCTTCTGACCCCCTCCTCCACGCTCTCCCCCCTCTCTCTTTCCCCATCTCTTTCCCCCTCTATCCCCTCTCTTACCTCCTCTCTATCCCCCACTATCTCTCTCTCTCCACCTCTTGCTCCCCCCCCCTTTCTTCTTCTCTTTCCTCTCTCTCCACTCCTCACTCATCCCTCTCTCCTCTCCTCCTTCTCCCTTTCTTGGCAGGGAAGAAGGAGAGCAGGAGGTAGGCTAAGTTGCTGCACCATTGGCCTCTGGGTTGTACTTGCCCCCTGGACCAAAAGTTGCCCCTGTTTTCATTTTTCTCTACACTAGTTTGCCTTTTCCTGACACTGCAGTACAAAGAAATTCAGCAGGTGCTTTTCTGTATTCAGGTTCACTGACCGTAGTAAATGCATTGGCTTGTGTCCACAGCAGGTATGGGGCATAGGCTTAGGAAAATAGATGATGGATCTTTGGCCTTTGTTAGGTATGTGAAATTTAGGCCTAATGTAAAGCTGTCTAGCAAGTGCCATTCACTATAAAGAGGGAGCTTGTGTTGCAGTGCATATCCTGGTGTGATATGATACAATGACATGCTGGAATCCTTGAGGACTGCCCATAGGTGAATTGCCATCAGTTCTTTGTACACTTTACAATGCAATGTATTAATTTTTATTGCTTGAATTATTTTTATTATTATTATGAGTGGGGCCTCATGTCTAAGTTTTGCCTAAGGCCTCACAAAGCCTAGAGCCGCCTCTGGCTGCAGGACTCCTGCCCCTCTGTCTGGTCAGTGCTGAGTGGTCCTGTGCTGAGCATGTGCAGCTTTCCCCAAGGCTCTGTACTGTTCAGATGGTTTGAGGACTGTGGTAGAAAGGGAAGATCAGAGAAAACAAGATCAAACAGCCTTAGGTTCCACAGTGAGTATAACAAGCATGCTTTACTACATACACTGATTTTACTGTTGTGGGATTAGTAACACTTTAATTTCAGTGTTTGCTAATGATACAACGTTAAGAAGGTCAACAACTTCACAGCAGGATATACATTTGCAGGAAGATATCACTAAAATAATGGGATGGGCAACTATTTTGCAAATGAGGTTTAATATTGAGAAATATAAAGTAATGCACTTGGGGGGGTAAAATATGAACACAAGTTATTCACTAGGGGGAGAACCTCTGGGGGAAAGATCTGTGAGTCTGTGGCATGTAATGCCAAGGTGTAGAAAGCAAAGCTAGCAGAATATTGGCGTGCATCAAAAGGGGTACTTATTTGAGAGATAAAACAATAATCCTGCCACTTTATAAAACTCTGGTTTGGCCACATCTTGAGTATGCCATCCAGTTGTGGTCACAAATTCTCAGAAAAAATGTGCTGGAACTCGAGGGAGTCCACAAAAGGGCAACAGAGCTAATATGGAGACTAGGGGACCTCAGTTATGAGGAACAACTACAAACATGAAACTTATTCTCCCTGGAGAAAGCCCTTCCTTCTCTGACCTGGCCACTCAGCTGTAGGCTAATTGCCAGCTCTCATCTCTCTCCACAGTTATCCAGCTGTTGATGATCCTGCTCGTCAGTCCTGTCTACTTAGGAGCCGGTTCACACAGGGGCGACACAACTTCCAGGACGACTTTGTGAGGCAACTTGGAGACGACTTTCACACGACTTAGACATGACCTGGGGCGACTTACAACACGACTATAAGTCGCCCCAGGCCAGGCGACTTTTGCTGTGGCCAATCAGAGAATGAGCTCTGAAGGGGGAACTCCACATCAAATTTAAAAAAAAATGGCATGGGTTCCCCCTCCGAGAGCATACCAAGCCCTTAGGTCTGGTATGGATTCTAAGGCGAACCCCCTACGCCAAAAAAACGGCGTGAGGGTCCCCCCCAGATCCATACCAGACCCTTATCTGAGCACGCTACCCGGCCGGCCAGGAAAGGGGGTGGGGACGAGCGAGCGCCCCCCCCCCCCTCTGAGCCGTACCAGGCTGCGTGCCCTCAACATGGGGGGTGCCTTGGGGAAGGGGGCGGCGCACGGCCCCCCCACCCCAAAGCACCTTGTCCCCATGTTGATGAGGACAAGGGCCTCTTCCCGACAACCCTGGCCGTTGGTTGTCGGGGTCTGCGGGCGGGGGGTTTATCAGAATCTGTGAGCCCCCTTTAATAAGGGGGCCCCCGGATCCCGGCCCCCCACCCTATGTGAATGAGTATGGGGTACAATGTACCCCTATCCATTCACCTGTGAAAAAAAATGTACAAGAAAACACACAACACACAAGGGTTAAAAATAGTTTATTGCACAGCTCCGGGGGTCTTCTTTCGTCTTCGGGGGTCTTCTCGCCGGACTCCTCCGCTATCTTCTGCTCTTTTGCTAGCTCTTTCACTAGCGGAAGAGCCCGGCTTTCTTCTTCGACGCCGCCCTCTTCTTCCGACTTCAGGGGTCTTGTCCCCCCTCTTCGGTTCTTCTTGCCGCCGCCGCCGCTGTCGCCGTCTTCTGTTCTTCTGTTCTTCTCTTCTTCTGTTTTTCTCTTCAGGAGATGTTGCCTCGTCGCTGTCTCTGCTCACAATGACAGGGACGCGGCGTGCGGCGAATTATATAGGGACTTATATAGGGACATCGCTGGATGATGTCCCCGCCCATTATGATGTCACAGTCCCAGAGGATACATTGTACCCCATACTCATTCACATAGGGTGGGGGGCCGGGATCCAGGGGCCAACCTTTTTAAAGGGGGCTCACGGATTCCGATAAGCCCCCCCGCCCGCAGACCACGACAACCAATGGCCAGGGTTGTCGGGAAGAGGCCCTTGTCCTCATCAACATTAGGACAAGGTGCTTTGGGGTGGGGGGGCGTGCAGCCCCCCCTTCCCCAAGGCACCCCCCATGTTGAGGGCACGTGGCCTGGTACGGCTCAGGAGGGGGGGCGCTCGCTCGTCCCCATCCCCTTTCCTGGCCGGCCGGGTAGCGTGCTCGGATAAGGGTCTGGTATGGATCTGGGGGGGACCCCGTGCCGTTTTTTCAGCGTAGGGGGTTCCCCATAGAATCCTTAGTATATGCTCTTGGAGGGGGAACCCACGCCAATTTTTTTTAATAAATTTGGCATGGAGTTCCCTCTTGAGAGCTGATAATTCTGTGAGAGTCGCCTCCTTATAGACGGAGATCCGACTTGTAGGCGACCTCCATTGAAATCAACGGGTACCAGTTGCCTACAAGTCGGATTGAAGTAGTACAGGAACCTTTTCTGAAGTCGGAGCGACTTCAGTAGTGTGCATTAAGACGGCTCTCATTCACTTACATTGATTTTTACATGTTGTTCGACCTGAGGCGACAAGGGGTGACCTAAAGTCGGATCTGAGTCGCCCCTGTGTGAACCGGCTCTAAGCCGTCCAGTCCAGAGGAGCTCTGCCTTCACCTTGGTCACGTCACAAGAAACTATCTCCTGCTTTCTCATTTAAAGACTGGCTTTGCTGACATCCCTTCTGGCTCCAGATCCTGCTTGCTGTTCCACTACTTTGATCCCTGACTTCTGCTTGGCTGACTATCTGTTCCAGTTACTGAACTTTGGCTATGTTTTGTCTACATTTGTTCTTTTTACTTTTATTATTAAACAAGTGTGATTTAACTGTACTTCTGTCTCGGTCTAATTTCATGGTTTATGACAAGAAGAGACACTTGATAGCGATATACAAATACCTCAACAATGGTACAATCAAAAGTGTTTTAGAAGTAGGGGGTTCTTTACTGTCAGTGTGGTAAAGATATGGAACTCTCTTCCACAATCGGTGGTGCCAGCAGGAAGTATCAATAGTTTAAAAAAAATCTTAGATGGGCATCTTAGCAAAAGCAGTATACAGGCATATGGGAAATGGTTTTGACAAACACACACACCCACACAGGTTAAACTGGGTGGATGGATGTCCATATTCAACCTTACCAACTACAGAATGTATCTATGTAACAGACACAGTGCAAATTGTTTACCACACATTATGGAAAGTCATATGAAAATAATTGTAAACAACAATGTTCAGTGTTCACTTCTAACAAGTTAATAAAGTGATATTTAACCCGCTTATTTTAAAGCACTTCAGAGACTGGTTAAATCCCATGGTGAGTATGTTGCTCCTTTATCGTTAATCCTAGTTTTCTGTTTAAGCAGGTTCAATGACCACTGCCTACTGCGCCAGGTTTTCTATTTCAGGATGGCTCCTTTCTCTCACAGAATTTTATGGAACCACATCTGTATGCAAAATTTATGTTGTGTCTTCCTACACTGTGTGCATCAATAGAAAAAAATCACAGCCACATAGCCTAGGATGGCAAGGCACTCCCCTGCTCCTCCCTGCCCCTCCCTTCTTTAAGCTAACAGACTTGCTCAAAACTACAATGTTCACTGTTAATTTGATCCTGCAAGGGCAGCACTCCAAGAGAACAGGAGTCTACAACACTAGAAAAAGTTTATTTTATTGTGCTCAATGTGTTAGGTTAAAAAAAAAAATCACTGATTGTTGAATATTAATTTATTGGACAAAGTAACCCTAATGTCACGTACACATGATTGGAATTTCAGCTTGAAAAAGACAGATGAGAGCTTTTCGTTGGAAAATGTGTGTACGCTCCATCTGCCTTTTGCTGGCCGAATTCCAGCCAGAAAAAGTTTGAGAGCATGTTCTCAATTTTTCAGTTGGGAAAAGTTCCTATCCGAAAATGTGATCGTCTGTGGCAATTCCAACGTGCAAAAAACCCACGCATGCTCGGAATCAAGTAAGAGATGGAGCCTCTCGGTCTGGTAAAACTACCGTTCGCAATGGAGATGGCACATTCGTCTCAGATAATTTTTAAATCTTTCAATGCAGCGTATTCTCTTCTTCTTTATAATGCCAGAATAATTAAGTTGTTTTGCTGCTGATATTCATACAGAGTTCCCAAAAACGTATTTCTTTATTATTTCTTGTGATCTCATAAATAATCTTTTTTGTTTTTAAAGCCAGATCCATAACAATGTTTTGTTTTTTATATATTTTTTTTTTTTTTATCAAGATCTCCTGGTGTTTTTTTTTTAATTTTTATTATTTTATAGTCATCTCCATATTTTTTTTATTTTGTATGTCACGTTTCCACAACACCCTTATTATCTTGTATTTGTAAACCTTAAGGAGGTTGTTTGGTGTTGGCGTCCCTTGTTAATTTGTCATTGTATTTTTGAAATGTACCTGTCTACTCACAAACAAACTGTCCTATTTTAATAAAAACACATAGGCAAGTATTTTCATGAATTAAAAATCCATTTATTCTGGCTCCTAATAACAAAATAAAGAGGGAGGCAACGCTGGAGAAACTGCTGGAATTTGCAAAGCCTTTGGCCCCCAGGGCAGACATCAACTCTGTGGATAAAAAAAAATGGTAACTTGAGAAGGCCATATAATAGGGAGCAGAATCTGGTCCAGGATTCCCAGAGATCACGAACAGCTGCAGATGACATATATGTCCCCAGGCTGTGGTACTACAACAGCCTGCATCTTCTGTCAGATCAGACTGAACCCAGGCAATCACTTTCTTCTCTTCGCTGCAACCTTCCCTCCACGCTGGTCTCCACCCTTCCCTGCAGCCTCTCCTGCAGGCTGTGGCTCTGGAGGTGAACTTGTGGCAGGAGGAGGAGGATGGGCGAGCCTACATAAGTGGACATCATCCGTCATTTGGCCACTCAACCCCTTATGGATGGTCTCAAAAATAAATTTTTCACATTTGCGGCATGGGCCCTCCTCCACTTGCTGCAAATTTGAGACTATATACATGACATAGGCCTCTAAAGCATTGTGGGGAGCTTTCAGGGCATCATAAGTCTCCTTAATGAGGCCCAGTGCTGCCGCCTCCATGTTCCTCCCCTTCCTGGGCCTTTTGGTTGGAAGGCGAAGGGGAGGGATCTGGGATTGTGTGTGACTGGGCCTGGCCACCTCCTAGCTGCCACTTCCCACCGCCTCCTCCTGTGTGCCAAATTCCAGAGCCTTGTCCTGGCTGAGGTCTTCCTGTGTATGAAAAAGGGACATAGTTTTAGTTTTAGGTTCATCAATCACACACAATTTTCAGCTCATGACTGTTGCAAATTGAATGTTAATAAATAGAAAAGACTCATTCTGAGTCCAGCATTTTTCATTCTTGTCCCAATCATTTTTGGCCCCTACTGTCTATTGATATGTAAAACACTTTTTGTTAAATCATTCATTTTTTAGCAATAATAACATCTAGTTAACAACAATCATTTTCCCACAAAAAATATGTTTAAGCATACTATAACTGGCTTCATCTGAGCTCCCCAATTTCTTCCTGAATGGGAGGCCCAGGGTTGGTCCTCGGAAGCCTCAGCTGGGGTTCAGGGAAGGGTGGATGGAAGGCTGGATGGAAGGGGGGCTGGAAGAGTCAAAAGTGATTCCCTGGCTTCCATCTGGTCATCCAGAAAATGCATCTTGTAGTAGTACCACAGACTGGGTACATAAACATTGTCTGCTGCTGCTCCTGATCTCAAGGACTTCTGGACCTTCTGAAGCTCCTTCCTATATGTGCTTCTCAAGCTACCAATTTTATTTTCAACAAATGTGATGTCTGCGTTGGGGACCTGCGTTTTCATGAATTCCAGCAGGATCTCCAGCGATGCCTTCCTTACTGGTTTGTTTCTATATAAGGGGTTTTTCACCTCCCATAAATTCTTCATATCTCTGTATCAATCTATGCATTATCCCATAAAATCTGGATCTTTAAATTGTTTCATTTGTTCTGAAAGACCAAACACAAGACAAAAACACTAAATATCAGGCTAAACTCCCCTAATCTTATCCCAATATAGGCCTCAATCTAGAATCAGTATAGGCCACTAATGTCCCAATATCTCCAGAATTCGACCCTTCCTGACTAATGACACCACAAAGCAACTCGCATGCTCGCCTTCAGGACTTCTCCAGAGTCTCTCCCATCCTCTGGAACTCCCTGCCCCAGTATGTCTGATCAGCCCCTACCCTGTCCACCGTTAGGAGATCCCTGAAAACTCATTTATTCAGGTGAAGCCTAGTCCACACCTAACAACTGTTCCCGAGCCACCACCATCAAATTATTCTCTGCAGCTATTACCTTTTGTACCACCACCCCCTCCCTTTAGAATGTGAGCTCTACTAGCAGGGCTCTCCTGTACCTTTTGTATTGAACTGTACTTTAATGTTGTCCCCCTATACATTGTAAATCGCTGAGTAAACTGTTGGCGCTATATAAATCGTGAATAATAAAAAAAAGTTTCCTTTGTTATTACATTCTTCGCTTCCGTTCCTTCTTCCGCACACAAAACGTAGTTACGACACATGCGTGTTAGCTTTTTAGATACTGCGCATGCGTAATACTCCGCCCGCGTTGCCCGTCCCTGATGTTCTTTTTTCACAAACTTTCTCCGCCCCTTCTCTCTTCAGTGCGCAGTAGGAGCAATATGGTGGAGATACAGGTGGCTATTTTTTCATCTAGAGAGGAGTAAAGCCTGGAGCCCCAAACATCCGGATCCAGGAGAACATTTAAGGCCACCAACATGGCCTTTGAAGAAATGGTGGAGATGGTGGAGGGAGGATTATGATGGCGTACACTAGGGATGAGCTTCGTGTTCGAGTCGAACATACGTTCGACTCAAACATCGGCTGTTTGCACGTTCGGCGAATACCGAACGTTATGGGGCGTTCGCGCCAATTTTGTGTGGCGCTTACGGCCCACAATGCACTGCGCCATTGCAGTGCATTGCTGGCTCATGATTGGCCAAGCATGCACTGTGACCCCGCATGCTTGGCCAATCACATCGCCGGTAGCAAGGGGAGCCATGATTGGCCACAGGCAGGATTCCTGTGGCCAATCATAGCTCAGGCTGTGTAGTACACGCCCCACACTATATAAGGCCGCCAGCGTGGCGGCCTTGTGTAGTGTGTTGGTGTCTGTAGGAGTTAGTGGGTGTTCTCTGTGTACCTTCAACACAGTATACACCGTTCGTTATCGGACGATTTTGCATTCTTGCTGTTCTGTAATTGAGCTGTTAGCAATCTGCAGGAGTTTGTGGGTGTTGTCTGTGTAATGGAAATTTGTAGGTTCTGTATATAATTGTATTTTATTTTATATGTATTGCACAATGCCCTCACTGTGCACACGGCACTAATAATGTTTTCAGTACATGTTTTGTATTCTTTCGAGTTCTGATTAGAATTAGCCTGCCTATGTAATGCCCCTTGTTACCATAAACGTACAGTTGTAATATTAATGTGATACCTACGTAATCATGTGTCTAAAAACCTTCAAATGCATCATAATAAAGGAGAACAGTTATTTGGAAAGATGCTGAGCGTATCTTTTGTGTCTGTTCCCTACTGCAGTAGTTATTAATTTGGAACCACTAATCAATATGAGGATAGGAGTTGCCTATCATCAAAATATCCATTTCAGGTGGCGAAGCCAGCCAGGTGGGGTTATCAGGTGACCCTGAGTATCCGAAACTAGGAGCTTGAGACGATCCGGGAATTTCTGATAATCAGCCGGCTGAGGTAAGCCTTTTGCTTACATTTGAGTTATCAGACTTCCTTGATCGGTAAGGCATTTTCGGGACAAAGGGTACCTATTTTACTCCCCTTAATCGAACTGTATTGATTAGTGGTTATATGTTATGTTGTCACTGTCTACTGTCCATCGGAGTGTTATAGAGAAAGGGAATAATAGTGCTGTTCACAGGTATATGTAGTACATCTGCTAGATAAAGTAGTTTAGAGGCAAAAGGGTATAGGCACACGTAGAGAAGACTGGCCAGTCATTATGGGCATTAAATTAAGTAAGGGAATGATGGGTAAGAGACCCTCAAAAATGCCCAGCGCAAGAGGAGCGCTATATATGAACCGAAGGTGCGGTTCCGCCTATACTGAGCCCCTAGATTAATGGTTAAAGTGGACAGGGATCCACAAAGGGTAACTGGGTTACCACCAAAGTCCACAGGGACAAAGAATCATGCAGAGTAAACAGCTATTTATGTGAAGAGGATGGATCAAGAGTGACATTAACACTAGACAGAAAGGGACTTTTTGATGTTAAGTTGTGGGATGAATTTGGGGTCAGGCATTATAACTAGTAAAGTCAAGAAACAGTAATGAGAGTTAAAACAGAATGCTTTATATGTTGTCAGAGAGGGAAGATGGGATGAGCACTATAGCTGCCCGTCTGATCATAGAAGGTACAGTATGTGAAGTATGGTATTACAATACATTGGATACAAAGGATATCAGAGCAAAATAAAGAAAGCAGAAATTTAAGCAAGGAAGTATTAAAAAGCATTAAAAGAAAGTGAGAGAATGATATGCATGTGTTGTGTACAAATGGGAATAATGTAAGCGATTTTAGAGCAATACTTGTGTATGTTTGTGAATGCTGGAACCTTTAGTTCTATCACTTGTGTGTGTCATGTACGCAAATGTGACCCCCCTCCTTTGTGCTCTCCTCAAAGAATGTAGCTGGGATGAGAGGTTGGTGATAAGCTGGAGGGACACCATGCCAATTTCAGTTTTTTAGACAAAACATTTATAACAAAATGTGCCGGGTTAACGAATCTAATGATAAACAATGTGATCACAATTATTTTTGAATCTGTTTTCCAAACATGGTAAAATGAAGGTTACAAATTAACCATGTCTTTCACAAATTGAATATCCTGTGATAGTGGAAACAGTGCATTACAAAAAAAAAAAGAGAGAAATTGAGTAAAATTAAGTAATATGTCCCCCTTTAAGGACATTTATCTCTGCATATATATTAGTGTGTGATATTGAAATTATCATATGAGTATTAATTTCTAATATGATAATAATTTTATTAATAAATATAGATATATTGAAACTGGTTTAGACAACCTTTGGTTGGAAATGAAATCCAGGTTAATGGGGAAATTGGTAAAAAATGGAATTAGTTTAGATTAAGATAATAATTTTGTAATTTTACATTTATTAAGTGGAAAGAAAAAAAAGATTAAGATGAGGTTGTTAATTTGAATACAGCTGCAATAATTTTTAACAAAGCCAAGATGAATGGGATACATAAGGAAGTTTTTCTACAGAAATGAAATCTTAAAGTCTGATAATAACTTAATGTGTGGTCCATGATGTGAGAGTAATAATAACATTTAAATATAACAGACCCATCACATCAAGTCCATACACCCTGTTAGGATAGCTTCTGCCTGCAGCCAGTTGGTTTATAGTTTTTGATGGCCGAGTGCTTTCTGGTCCTATATACATATTGTTGGTCCTTTTGTTTTCATGAATTTTTATTTTTGAAATCCAAAGCAGAATGTGTGGATTGTGAAATGGTGTGCCCCTTTTCCTTGTAAGTGCAGTGGGTATAAGTAGTAAACTATTTTGGATTTATGTACATCTCTGCATGACTGCAGGGTATTCTTATCATTTATTATAATATTGCCAGGGAAAAGTTGTCTTTTTGAAACATGAAACTGGAGTTCTTACACAAACAGCATGATAGGAAAAAGCCATTGTTATATTTATGCAAGCTGGACTCAGTAATCAAGGGTTCACCCCGATAGATCAGAGCTGTAGCTTTATGCAAAGTTGCTATTAGACAAAGTTACAGATATTATTTTGGTCGAATATTTAATTTTTAATGGTCCGATATTCTGTACAGCAAATATGTAGCTAACTAAGTGTTTGTCTAATGAAAGGTTCAAAATATGAATTTGTTTTGTTTATGTACAAATCTAACAATGAAAAATGCGTACATTTGAATCCAGCCACCTTATTGCCTCTATTGGAGGAGGCTGGAGACTAGGGATGAGCCGAACACCCCCCGGTTCGATTCGCACCAGAACTTTCGAACGGACCCCAAATTCGTACGAACGTTAGAACCCCATTGAAGTCTATGGGACTCGAACGTTCGAAATTAAAAGTGCTAATTTTAATGGCTAATATGCAAGATACTGTCCTAAAAAGGGTTTGGGGACCTGGCTCCTGCCCCAGGGGACATGGGTCAATGCAAAAAAAAGTTTTAAAAACGGCCGTTTTGGCAGGAGCACTTATTTTAATGACGATTAAAGTGGAAAAAAAAGTGAAATATTCCTTTAAATATGGTGCCTGGGGGGTGTCTGTAGTATGCCTGTGAAGTGCCACGTGTTTCCCGTGTTTAGAACAGTCCCTGCACAAAATTACATTTAACGGAAATAACGTCATTTAAAGCTGCTTGCGGTTTTAATGTTATATCTGGTTCCTGCAATATGGTTGAAAATCATTGAGAAAAATGGCATGGGTAGCCCTCCCTGCCCATTACCAGCCCCTTTGGGTCTTGTACGCATATTAAGGGGAACCCCGTACCCATATTAAAAAAAGGAAATGCATGTGGCCCCCAGGCCCTATATACTCAGAACAGCAGTATACAGGCGGTGCAAACAAGACAGGGACTGTGTAGGTTTGTTGTGTTAAGTTGAATCTGTTTGTAATTTTCAACTGGTACATTTTTAAAGTGTAGCTCCAGTCAAAAAAAAATGTTTTAAGCTTTTTGGAAAACATAGGGAAGGTTTATCACCCCTGTATAATTTGTTTTGTCATCCATCTTTTTTCATCTCACTTGCTGTTGTCTCCGTTTGCAAGTAGGAGATGTTTGTAAGTTGGATGTTTGAAAGTAGGGGCCTGCCCTATATGCTCTGCAGAAATGGCGGAACAAGGTGTTGGTTTTGCCACAACATTGTAAGCCCTCAAAGTGACTCTTGGTGGGCGCTGGAGCGTCCTGCTGTGAACGATTATATCAAGAATTGTAATTACATGCCATTGTTGAACAGTGGTAGAAAAATTGACCTTTGGTGGTTGTGGTGCTGGTGCCACAACACTATAAGTCCTCACGGTTACTCTGGGTGGGCACAGAAACGGGCCCTCCTGTGAAATATTATATCAAGAATTGCAATTACATGTCCCTGTTAAACAGGGGCAGAAAAATTGGGCCTTAGGCACTGGTGCTGGTGCCACGACACTGCAACCTCTCCCATATACTCTAGTTTTATTTCAGGAATTAGCCCTGCTGCAAAGCATTGCATCAAAAATTGTATTTAACCACTTTCAGACCGGACCATTTTGCTGGTAAATGACCAGAGGTCTTTTTACACTTTGGCACTGCGCTGCTTTAACTGGTAATTGCGCGGTCATGCAATGTTGTACCCAAACGAAATTTGCGTCCTTTTCTTCACACAAATAGAGCTTTCTTTTAAAGGTATTTGACTGACTCTGCGATTTTTATTTTTTGCGATATAAACGTAAAAAGACCGCAAATTTTGAAAAAAAATGATATTTTCTACTATTTGTTATTAGAAAAATCCAATAAACTCAATTTTAGTCATACATTTAGGCCAAAATGTATTCAGCCACATGTCTTTGGTAAAAAAAAAAGTCAATAACTGTATATTTATTGGTTTGCGCAAAAGTTGTCACATCTACAAACTAAGGTACGTTTTCTGGAATTTACGCAGCTTTTAGTTTACGACTGCCTATCTCATTTCTTGAGGTGCTAAAATGGCAGGGCAGTACAAACCCCCCCCCCCAAATGACCCCATTTTGGAAAGTAGACCCCCTAAGGAAATTGATAAGTGGCATGTTGAGCCCATTGAATATTTTATTTTTTTGCCTCAAGCGATTGAATAATGACAAAAAAAATGTTTTTTTTTTTTTTTACACAAAGTTGTCACTAAATGATATATTGCTCACACATGCTATGGGCATATGTGAAATGATACCCCAAAATAAATTCTGCTGCTTCTCCTGAGTACGGGGATACCACATATGTGGGACTTTTTGGGAGCCTAGCCGCGTACGGGGCCCCGAAAACCAAGCACCGCCTTCAGGCTTTCTAAGGGCGTAAATTTTTGATTTCACTTCTCACTACCTATTACAGTTTTGAAGGCCATAAAATGCCAAGATGGCACAAAATCCCCACAAATGACCCCATTTTAGAAAGTAGACACCCCTAAATTTAGGGGTACACTAGTGAGATCGGGCCCCCCACCCGCGGGAAGGCAGGGACGTACAGGTACGCCCATATGCCTGCCCGTGCCATTCTGTCGACGTACATCGTCGTGCGGCGGTCGGCAAGTGGTTAAACGCCCCTGTTAAAGAGGGGCAGAAAAATTGGGCCTTAGGCACTGGTGCTGGTGCCACGACACTGCAACCTCTCCCATATACTCTAGTTTTATTGCAGGAATTAGCCCTGCTGCAAAGCATTGCATCAGAAATTGTAATTAAACGCCCCTGTTAAACAGGGGCAGAAAAATTGGGCTTTAGGCACTGGTGCTGGTGCCACGACACTGCAACCTCTCCCATATACTCTAGTTTTATTGCAGGAATTAGCCCTGCTGCAAAGCATTGCATCAAAAATTGTACTTAAACGCCCCTGTTAAACAGGGGCAGAAAAATTGGGCCTTAGGCACCGGTGCTGGTCCCACAACACTGCAACCTCTCCCATATACTCTTGTTTTATTGCAGGAATTAGCCCTGCTGCAAAGCATTGCATCAAAAATTGTACTTAAACACCCCTGTTAAACAGGGGCAGAAAAATTGGGCTGATGGCATCACCCAGAAACAGAAATGTTCTTCCAACATATCATCGGAGGAGGAAGAGGATAGACAATCAACATAACAGGACAGTCACTCAGCATCAGCATAGGCAGTCTTGAAGGGATGTGATATTTCAAAAAAAATTATTCGGTTACATCAGCTTCAGGTGCTTGGTAGCTGTGGGTGATCCAAGACTGATTCATCTTGATGAAGGTCAGTCGATCAACTGATTCGGTAGACAGCCGCACCCTGTGATCGGTAACAAAGCCACCAGCAGCACTGAAGGTGCGTTCCGAAAGAACGCTGGATGCAGGACAGGCCAGTAGCTCAGTTGCATACTGTGCAAGCTCTGGCCAGTGATCCATCCTCAAGACCCAGTAAGCCAGAGGATTTTTGGTGGGAAAAGTGTCCAAGTCTGACCTTGCCCCTAGGTATTCCTGCACCATGTAAATCAGACGCTGGTGATGGTTGCTGGAACCGATCATACCTTGGGGCTGCGGACTAAAAAATTGTCTGAAAGCATCAGTCAGGCGGCCACCTTCTCCACTGCTCCTTCTGACCGATGCCTCAGCAACACGTTGTCCAGGACCAGGAGTTTGTAACCTCCCAGTCTCTGGGAACGCGTTGCACAGACCTTTCTGCAAGGCCTCCCGGAGATATCTCATCCTCTGCTCCCTCTGTGATGGCAAGATAAGGTCGGCAACCTTACCCTTGTACCGTGGATCAAGGAGAGTGGCCAGCCAGTAATGGTCCCTCTCCTTGATGCGAAGAATACGAGGATCCTTCCACAGGCTTTGCAGGACCAGGGATGCCATGCAGCGTAGGTTAGCTGAGGCATTCAGTCCGGAGTCCTCTGGGTCACTAAGGACAACATGATCCGCAGCTACCTCCTCCCAGCCACGTACAAGTCCACATGTTTCTTGGGACTGTAAATCATCCCTACAAGACTGCTGCTGCTGCTGCTGCTGATGCTGAGTGCCAGCCTCCACCTCCATGCTGACACAATCATCCTCCTCCTCCTCCTCCTCCTCATCCTCTTCCTGTGTGATGGGTGGCACAGCAGGAACACTGTCTGGATAAAGGGGGCCTTGAGAGGCAAGGAAGTCCTCCTCTTTCTGCCTCAAGTGCCCTGTCCATTATTCCACGCAGCGTATGCTCCAAGAGGTGGACAAGAGGTACAGTGTCACTGATGCATGCACTGTCACTGCTCACCATCCTTGTGGCCTCCTCAAATGGTGACAGGACAGTGCATGCATCCCTGATCATGCCCCACTGGCGTGGTGAGAAAAATCCGAGCTCCCCTGACCCTGTCCTGGTGCCGTAGTCGCACAGGTACTCATTGATGGCCCTCTGCTGCGTGTGCAGCCGCTGCAGCATGGCCAACGTTGAGTTCCACCTGGTGGGCATGTCACATATAAGGCGGTTCTTGGGCAGGTTCAACTCCTTTTGGAGCTCAGCCAGCCGAGCACAGGCATTAAATGATCGGCGGAAATGCACGCAGACTTTCCTGGCCTGCTTCAGGACATCCTGTAAGCCGGGGTACCTGCCCAAGAACCGCTGCACCACCAGGTTAAGGACGTGAGCTACACAGGGCACATGGGTCAGTTGTCCCTGTCGGAGGGCGGAGAGGAGGTTGGTGCCATTGTCGCAAACCACCATTCCTGGCTTAAGCTGGCGTGGCGTCAACCACCTCTCGGCCTGCCCCTGCAGAGCTGACAAAACATCCGCCCCAGTGTGGCTCCTGTCCCCCAAACAAACCAGCGCAAGCATGGCATGGCATCGTTTTGCCTGCGTACTTGCGTAGGCCCTGGAACACCTACGGAGCACCGCTGGTTCTGAGGACAGAGCACTGGAAGAGGCCATGGAGGAAGAAGAAGAGGAGGGGGTGGAGGAGAGAGGTGTGTCACAACCAATAGTAGCATTTTGGAGGCGTGGTGGCGGAAAAACAACCTCCAACACTACTGCACCTTGTCCTGCATCCTTCCCAGCTGCCAGAAGAGTGACCCAATGGGCCGTGAAAGACAGGTAACGTCCCTGTCCATGCCTGCTGGACCATGAGTCAGCGGTAATATGCACCTTACCGCTGACCGCCCTGTCCAGCGAGGCAAGGACATTGCCTTCCACATGCCGGTAGAGAGCCGGAATCGCCTTCCGTAAGAAAAAGTGGCGTTTGGGGACCTGCCACTGAGGAACCGCACATTGTACAAACTCACGGAAGGGGGCCGAGTCTACCAACTGAAAAGGCAGCAGTTGAAGTGCTAGCAATTTAGCCAAGCTAGCATTCAACCGCTGGGCATGTGGATGGCTGGAAGTAAACTTCTTTCGCCGGTCCAGCAGCTGGGGCAGGGATAATCGGACGTGGGTGTACTGCTAGCAGAGTGCCCGGAAGCACTTGGCTGTGACACACCTAACTCTACACCTTTATTCCTCTCAGAGCAGGTTTCAGAGAGGACTGAGGGTCTAGTGGGGTTGGAGATGCCAGCTGATGAGGAGCAAGGAGAGGTCTGCTTTGTTCTTTGGTGTGGGTCTTTGAGGTACGCTTGCCAACGAGCTGCATGGCAGTTCAACATATGTCTGGTCAAGCATGTGGTGACCAAGCGGCTGATGTTTTGGCCACGCTTGAGACATATGTTGCAAATAGCAGCGGTGCGATCTGATGCACTCGTCTCAAAAAAGGCCCACACCAAAGAACTTTTAGCATAACGTGCAGAGGCAGCGCCCTGCACAGGCGGAGCTCTGCGGTGTGATTCAGTCAGTGTGCTGCCCCTAAGCTGGCCCCCGGAGGGCATCCTGCCTCGTTGGACATGTGCCTCCTCCTCCTCCTCTCTCCTACCAGGCACCCACGTGGAGTCAGTGCCCTCATCATCCCCTCCCTCTTCATCGCTGGAGCAAACCTGGCAGTATGCTGCAGCTTGTGGAACATGACTGCCTGATTGCTGTCCTTCTTGAGCATCCCCTCTCTCTGCATTCACGCTACTGCCTTCCTCTAGCTGAGTGTCATCATCAGAGGCTACAAAACACTGGGCATCCTCCTGGAGCATGTACCCAACACTGTGCTCAAAGAGTTCAGGAGACTCCTCAGGAGGACGTGGTGGGTCTAGGGAAGGAGTCACTGATGATGACATTGAGAGGAGGGAAGACGATGCGTTGGCAGCTGCTTTGCTAGTACCCTGAGACTGGGTGAGAGAGGATGAGGAGGATGAAGAGGGCTTGGTCATCCACTCTACCAAGTCGTTGGCATGTTGCGGCTCAACGTGTCCAGCTGCCGAAAAGAAGGACAAGCGTGTCCCATGGCCACGTGCTGATGACAATGCACCGCGTCCACGACCAGCACTGTTGTCTCTAGACACAGAGCCTGCTTGCCCTCTTTTATTGGCTCGCGCCTGTCTGCCTCTCCTTGCTGGCCTTCCAGACATGGTAATGGCCTGAAGGGAGTTGGGTAAAAAAGCAGTTGGGTAGTGTATATTGTGCTAGAGGCACACAACACCCACTAACTCCTGCAGATGCCTTTATTATAGAACACCAGAGATAAAGGGGTATATACAGATGTATACTGTGCTGTGCTGGAGGCACACACAACTTCCAATAACTCCTGCAGATGGCAAGTGGGCTCAAATAGAGAAGAGCTATGTAGGTGGATATAGCGGTATGTACTGGGTACAGAGCACGCAGGCAGTACACACTAGCTCCTAACACTACTGACTGCAAGCTCTATTATAAAAGATAGATCACTAGCTATATAGGTGAGGTGAATATAGCGGTGTATACTGCGGTCAGGGCACGCAGACAACAACCACTACACAACGGCAAGATCGAAAATTGGCCGAAAACCATCGGTGTGTACTGTGTTGAAGGTACACAGAACACCCACTGCTTCAGACGCCAACACACTACACAAGGCCGCCGCGCTGGTGGCCTTATATAGTGTGGGGCGTGCACTACACAGCCTGAGCTATGATTGGCCACAGGCATCCTGCCTGTGGCCAATCATGGCTCTCCTCGCTGCTGGCGCTGCGATTGGCCAAGCATGCGGGGTCACAGTGCATGCTTGGCCAATCATGAGCCAGCAATGCACTGCGCCATCGCAGTGCATTGTGGGCCGTAAGTGCCACACGAATTTGGCGCGAACGGACTAAAACGTTCGGACTTCGCCGAACGGGCGAACAGCCAATGTTTGAGTCGAACGTATGTTCGACTCGAACACGAAGCTCATCCCTACTGGAGACAAAGAAAAAGCACATGTGTTAAATTGATGATGTGGAAATCAGCTGCTGTGAGCCCAGTGCAGGACACACTCCGTGGAGACCCGAGTATTTACTTTTTTGTAGTGTTATTCCTGGTTTTATACCGAGGATGAGGTTTATCACCCAGAAGGATTCCCTGTATTCAGAGTCATTGGATCCTTTTTCCCCAGCTCAAGAAGCAGAGCTCCATGTTTTAGAAAAGCCTGTGAGCTATAAAAAGAGTGTATATTTATATAGATAGTTGAGATATAGAGAGCTTTTGGTTCCATTTAAAGGGCCAGAAGTTTGTTTTTTCTTCGGCGGGTAAACCAATGAAGCATGCCAAGTTAATTTGATTGGCTGTTTTCAGCCTTCCAGGTTCTTGCTGAGGTGGCCATACTAACAGTAAAAATCACATATGGAAGCAGACCAGGCGACTCTAAGGATGCTGCATTTACAGCCCCGGACACTTGCTGGGTCTGTGCAACTCACAGATTCCACCCCAGTTCTGGCCCAGTATCGCTGGGATTAATAATTCAACTTTAAGGACCCCAGAACGAGAAGCACAAGTGGTCCACAGAGGGCAACTTCATACGAAACAAGACTTTGGAAAAGGTGATCATTTATGTTTGCCAGACACTCTTTTCCCTTTAGCTTGACACATGGACCGTGTCATCAGTCACAAGCAGTTATGGCTGCCTTAGTAAATGAGCATGGGATAGAGCCAGGGTTCTCTCCAGTTGTTTTTATAACATACCACTTCTTGTTTTACCTGTTACCAAAGGTGTTACCAAAAGCTGAACATCCCTTCCAGAGATAACAAAAAGATATATCCAGATGCCCAAGTCAGGATCTTACTAGTATGTATTTTGTTTGTATGGACATGTTTTCTGGATGTCCAGTGGCAAATGCTACTGCAAAGGCCACAGTAAAAAAGTGTTATCAGAAGTAGTTTGTAAGTACAGAGTGCAGAATCTAGAGAGAGTAACAGAGGAAATCATTTTTATAGGAGAGTCCTTACTAGAAGTTTTGAGGTTTTATTTTTACACCCCCTACTGTCTACAATGTAGCGGACAAAGTAGAGTAAGAAACTAGAAAACTTTTGCCTGAATGTTTTATTATATTTTATCAAGCCCGTAAGGGGATGTTGGACTCTCTCCCTATGGGATTTGGTTTGGGAGTGTGTTACTGACTTGCTTATATTTTGCCTCAGCAGCTGAAGTCCTCCATTCGGATCTCACAGAGAATGTTGCTGATTTTTTAAGGTTTTTGACAAACTCATTTATGTGTTTACTCCCCAATTCCAGATCCTAAAAGTTTGGAAGGATCTAAAACTAAAGCCAGTTGACTTGTGGATTGTTAAGAGACATTTATATATAAGGAAATGTTTGGAGACTCAATACAGCGTCTATTTCATGTACAATTTTGCAAAACTTGAAAGAAAAGTCACCTGGATCCACACCAGACACTGTAATATGACTAAATGAAAGAAATCTCTGTGTTTGATTTGTTTCCCTCTTGTGATCACAGTCTAGGGTACCTTTTGATTCAATTACTTTAATTGTAAGGGATATATATATATATATATTTGAAAAGTAGTTTAGCCATGTTGAAGTCATATTTGTCTTTTGTACCTCTTCCATTGTATGTAGAATTGTCTGTGTTTACATATGCTGATAAGTCAGCATACCAGCAATTAAGCTAGAAGGCCATTCTGGCCACAGGAGTGTACAGCCAGTGCTCTGTAAATATGTTTTATCAATCATTTGTTTTTCACAGTGAAAAGTCATTTTGTAATGAAAAAAAGCTGCTCAGCTATTATTTTCTCCACAATGGAGTTTTTGCCTCTTTGGCCAGGACTACCTCCACCTAAGCGTGTGGAGGTTCCAGGTTAAAGGTGATAGCAGGTATGGTTAGTGATCAAAATATTGATCAAAAGAGAGGAGACTGTAATGGAAATTTGTAGGTTCTGTATATAATTGTATTTTATTTTATATGTATTGCACAATGCCCTCACTGTGCACACTGCACTAATAATGTTTTCAGTACATGTTTTGCATTCTTTCGAGTTCTGATTAGAATTAGCCTGCCTATGTAACGCCCCTTGTTACCATAAACGTACAATTGTAATAATAATGTGATACCTACGTAATCATGTGTATAAAAACCTTCAAATGCGTCATAATAAAGGAGAACGGTTATTTGGAAAGATGCTGAGCGTATCTTTTGTGTCTGTTCCCTACTGCAGTAGTTATTAATTTGGAACCACTAATCAATATGAGGATAGGAGTTGCCTATGATCAAAATATCCATTTCATCTGCGTGCTCTGACCGCAGTATACACCATTATATCCACCTATATAGCTAGCTATATTGCTCTTCTGTAATAGAGCTTGCAGTCAGTTGTAGGAGATTGTGCGTGTTGTCTGCGTGCCCTGACCGCAGTATACACCATTATATCCACCTATTTAGGTAGCTATATTGCTCTTCTGTAATAGAGCTTGCAGTCAGTTGTAGGAGATTGTATGTGTTGTCTGCGTGCCCTGACCGCAGTATACACCATTATATCCACCTATTTAGGTAGCTATATTGCTCTTCTGTAATAGAGCTTGCAGTCAGTTGTAGGAGCTTGTGTGTGCTGGCTGCGTGCTCTGATCTCTGAGGACTTCCAGTGTGGTGGAGAAAGAGAGGGAGCTGATGACTTCAGTCAGCCCAGGCCAGGTGCCTGTTTCTCAGCCTAATGAAGGACGTGGAGCCCCTAAGCTCCTGGAGCTCGTCAAGGAGGAGAGGTTGTTTTTGGAGAACCAGCTGGATCTTGCAGATTGGTCTCTGAGACAGCCAGGAGAGGATGCGGAGAAATCTGCAGACAGAAGGAAGAAAGCTAAAAGCTTAATTGTGAAGGCTTCCCGCAGCTACTGCGAGAAAATGAAGGTCCTGGCGGAGCTAAGGAACCGGAGAGACAGATCGGGTGTTGTAAAGAGACAGGAGTTCAAGACGGTGATAGACGGGTTGAAGAAGCAGTGCAACTTGATGGGTGAGCTGTTATCCAACCTGATTGACAGTGCTTCTAGTGAGAAAGAATTCCTATCTAATGTGGACAAAGCGATGAGAATTGCGTGTGACGAGGGGACCCAGGCAGGGAGACGCCGCAGACAGCGTTCAGCCCCTGACACAGCGCCTGAAGAGGAAATGGCGGGTCCCTCTGTGGAAGCCAGCCATGAAGAAAAGGAAAGTGCGGTGGAAAGAAAGGTGGCCAGTGACAAACCAGAGGGAAAGACTGTGGTGGAAAGAAAGCCAGCGGTGTGTAAAGAAACAGTTTTGGAGAGAGAGAGTGCTGTGAAGGCTGGAAATGTGAAGAGCATTCCTGATGAAAAGACTGCTAGCCCTGCTAACTCCGCTAATCCTGCAGAGGGGTCAGGTAAGCCTAAGGGTTGCCAGCCTATGAATGAGGCTGTGTCCCCAGAGGGCAGGTTAGACCCCGGTGAAGTGGGAAGGAGGCAGCAAAAGGACATTAAAGACAGGAGTGTTGTTAAGAAGATACCAGTGGTGCAGCTTGCTAGGATAGTAAGCAAAGGGAAAATGGACTTACTTGTACAGTCCCCAGTGATCCCAGCCGGTGGTTGCAAGCAGGGCACGCCGTCAGTTGCGTTGTCGGCTGCCACTGCTGCAAGCCGGTCTCAGGGTAAGGGGACTAGGGTATATGAGAGTCAAGCCAGCTTGGCTGCCGCTGTGGGCAGCGGTGCAGTGTCGGCCGGCGGCATGGCATCTGACAGTTCGGGAATGGCGGCCGTGAATAAGAAAACGCCGTCTTCCCGCGGGAGGAGGGGTGGTGCTACTGACCGCGAGGCCAATAGTAGCGCGGGAAGGGGTGATGACGCACTTCCGGTGCGCGAGCTGGTTCATGGCGGGAATAGCCCGCGGCCGGAAGTGACGGTGGCGGGTCCGGAAGTTGACCCTGAGGGTCGTTTTCAAAGGACTTCCGGTCTGCTTTCTGGTCAAGAGAGTGTAAACAGTAACAGTAATGTTGAAATGTCTAGTTGTATAGTGCCAGAACAAGCTACGGCCTGGGGTGACTGCCCAATGGGCGAGCTTGATGGTGAGAACCCTGCAATGACGTTCATTCGCGGCTTGGAGGGTTCTCAATCAGGGCCGAGCCAAGTGTCAGTGGATTCCTGCGGGGCCCATATGGAGGTGGAGTGGCAGGCAGCCTGGGAGGCTTTGCTTTATAGCTCTGAGGATGAGACCTATCCTAAAGTTCAGGCTGGGGTAAACGATGTGGGGAGTGTGACTTCCCATGCCGTGAGTGGGGGGGCTGCTTCTCATGTTGTACCCCCAGTGTCTGTGGCAGAGGCTCCTCCTCCGGGACCCGTACTAAGGGGGACACCGGAGGTAAGGTTGCTGACGGCACTTGGTGAAAGGCGTTCCTACGCCAATGTAGCTGGGTCCAGTGTGCCTCTGGACCACCTGTACCACCAGTTTGGGGCCAGTAACTTTCGGGTACCCCCGGCTGGTCAGACCCCTGGGGCCAGTACTTGGTCTAGGGGGACAGGTGGTCCGGAGCGCAAGCGTAGGAATGTGGTCCAGCTGAGATGGGAGGGTGAAGGTCAGTGCCCCACGAGGGGTCAAGTGGTTGACATGGTCCTGGCGTTGGGGTTCAGGGTGGCTGAGCTATTTGCTGTGATCCACCCAGCTGGCACCCCTAACTTTGATGTCAGTTTCACCAACGCTGTGACCATGGAGCGTTTTATAACCGCTTTTGGGTTGGTTAAAGGGGCTGATCCCTGGAAAGGGTTCCGCCTGATTCCTTTGAGTAGGCAGGAGGAGATTAAAAACCTGACGGTGTTAGTAAGGAACGAGAGCCTGCCCCCGGAGGACATAGCAACTTGGCTGGGGAGACACGGCCAGTTGCAGTGTCCTCTAAATAAATGCTTAGACGAGCGTGGGGTATGGACTGGAGCATGGAACACCAGGATTCGTTTGAGAAGATCTGGCAACACGGTTGCACATGTCCCAGGAAGTGCTTTCCTGGGACGAGACAGAATCCTGGTGTTCTACCCAGGCCAGCCCCGTAGGTGTTTCAGGTGTGGGTGTCCAACCCACATGAGTGCAGATTGCACAGTTGTGCGCTGCACTAAGTGCAATAAGTTTGGACACTCAGGTGACACGTGTGGGTTGATCTGCTGCAACCTTTGCGGTCAAATGGGGCATCCCTTTAGCAGATGCCCCAGAGCCTACAGGGGTGAAGCTGCAGCAGGTGGTGGGCCAGGAGGGGATAGTGCACCTCCTCCTGCTGGGCAGAGTTCTGGAGGGGAAAGGCAGGGAAGCGCTCCTACGGCGGAGCCACAGGGTGCACCTCAAGCCCAGAAGGCAAGTAGGGTCCCTCAAAGAGAAAAGGGGGTACGGCCTGCAGATGTTGCCCAGGCCCCTGTCACTGAAGTTCAGGTGCCCGGTCCAGATATTGGTCAGGTGGAGGTAGTTGGGCCTCCCCTTTTGGATAAGGGGGGGGCACAGGGTTCTGTTTCCCAGGTTACTGCTCCCACTCCCCTTCCTCGGAGATGTAGGCCGGGCAGACGTCTGGTCACTGTCTCCTCATCCGATTCTTCGGCTGGGGATGACAGGTCTGGGGAGGAGGAGATGGAAGTCTCGGTTAAGGGGGCTCAGAAACGCCCAAAAGAAGTATTGGATGAGGAGGGTGAAGTGGCTTGGGTCACGATTAGGAAAAAGCAGGGGAAGAAGAAGAAAAAAAGGGCCCCGTTACCTGAGGTGGATCCTAGGCCACCAGAAGGGCCTAGCAGTAGGGGTGATGCTCTACTTATAAATTTTTCTTCTGGGGAGGAGGAGGGGGAAGATGATATGTAAAAATTGTTTTTTCCCTTTTTGACTGTATAGTTTATCGTTGTTAGTTTTTGTAAAGTGAATGTAAACTGATGTTTGTTTTGTTATGTTAAGCTTGTAATTTGGTAGCAGTATACTGGAATAAAAAATATCCACCTATATAGCTAGCTATATTGCTCTTCTGTAATAGAGCTTGCAGTCAGTTGTAGGAGATTGTGCGCGTTGTCTGCGTGCCCTGACCGCACTATACACCATTATATCCACCTATATAGCTAGCTATATTGCTCTTCTGTAATAGAGCTTGCAGTCAGTTGTAGGAGATTGTGCGTGTTGTCTGCGTGCCCTGACTGCAGTATACACCATTATATCCACCTATATAGCTAGCTATATTGCTCTTCTGTAATAGAGCTTGCAGTCAGTTGTAGGAGATTGTGCGTGTTGTCTGCGTGCCCTGACCGCACTATACACCATTATATCCACCTATATAGCTAGCTATATTGCTCTTCTGTAATAGAGCTTGCAGTCAGTTGTAGGAGATTGTGCGTGTTGTCTGTGTGCCCTGACCGCACTATACACCATTATATCCACCTATATAGCTAGCTATATTGCTCTTCTGTAATAGAGCTTGCAGTCAGTTGTAGGAGATTTTGCGTGTTGTCTGCGTGCCCTGACCGCACTATACACCATTATATCCACCTATATAGCTAGCTATATTGCTCTTCTGTAATAGAGCTTGCAGTCAGTTGTAGGAGATTGTGCGTGTTGTCTGCGTGCCCTGACCGCACTATACACCGTTATATCCGCCTATATAGCTAGCTATATTGCTCTACTGTAATAGAGCTTGCAGTCAGTTGTAGGAGATTGTGCGTGTTGTCTGCGTGCCCTGACCGCACTATACACCATTATATCCACCTATATAGCTAGCTATTTTGCTCTTCTGTAATAGAGCTTGCAGTCAGTTGTAGGAGATTGTGCGTGTTGTCTGTGTGCCCTGACCGCACTATACACCATTATATCCACCTATATAGCTAGCTATATTGCTCTTCTGTAATAGAGCTTGCAGTCAGTTGTAGGAGCTTGTGCGTGCTGGCTGCATGCTCTGACCTGTCCTGAGAGAGTGAGAGCTTCCAGGGAGGCGGAGGAGGAGTGGGAGCTGATGGCGTCAGCCAGCCCAGGGACGGGGCCCTCTTCCCGGCCTGGGACCGTGGTTCATCCCCTGGAACGAAAGACCTCTCCAGGGAGGAAAGACTGTTCCTGCAAACGCAGTTTGAGCTGCTGGACTGGACCCGGGCCCAGCCAGGAGAGGACCCCGGGAGGATGCAGAAGCGCCGGACAAGGATCAAAGTCCTTTTACAGAAGGCCACGCTGGCCTATGTACTGAAGTCGGAGAGGCTAGCGGACCTGCGGAATCGCAGAGGACGCTCAGCCAGTAGCAGAAGGGGAGAGTACCGGGAGGCCATTGAAGGCCTGAAACATGAGTGCAGAGACCTGTGGCGGCTGCTGGGCGGTCTTTGCGAACGTGGAGTTGGTGAGAGGGGCTTCCTCTCTGAAGTAAAAAAAGAGCTCCTGAGAGCAAGCCAGGAGGGATCCCAGGCAGCCAGGAGAAAAGGCTCTTACCAGAAAGCGTTGCTGGAAATGGAGGAGAAGCTGCGAACCCCGGTGGAGGAAGTAGTCTCGATGGGTGAGGAAGATCAGCGCCCCGAGGTGGAGACCAGCCGGGTGAGCGTGGCCCCTGGAGCTGTAGGTGCGGAGGGTCCCCGGATCCCTGTTGTTTCACCTGCTCTGCCAGAAGCTGTGAAGCAGGTAGATCCGGGTAGGGCACCCCATGATGCGCAGGGAAGCTCCGGGGGAGAGGCAAGTCAGACAGAACAGCATGGGAGGAAGCTGGTGGTGGTCCTCACTAGAGGCCACCCGGAGGGACTTGTGAAGACTGGTGGCCGGAGGTTGGTGGACGACGTTGCTGTGCGCCCCCCCCCCCCCCAGTGGCCCCGATCAAGCCCGCAGCATCCGAGACAGTGCGAGGGGTGCCGACCGTAATGGCGGCCCCCGCTGCGACTGCATGTAGTGAGGGGGAGGTGCCGGCAAGCTCGGACTATGTTCAGAAGGAACATTGTGGACAGACATCCATTGCAGACACTAGGGAAGGTGGGGGCGGGGAGGTGGATGTGTCACTTCCTGTTTCCGGGAGTGTGGCCGGAAGTGACCTCCGTGACCCGGAAGTGCCACTCGTGGTGGCCCCGGAGGTCACGGAAATGTGTGCTGAGGAGGTGGGGACAACCCGGGCCTTGGCAGCCGAGTCTCCTGCTCCCTTAGGCCAGGTGAGAGCTCTGGGAGTCTCGGGGACTCCTCTGGTGGCTGCTGCCTTGGGTGCCCCAGAATCTTCTGGTGAAGCTTTACCCGGTAAGCAAACAAGTTGGGGGGAGTCCCCTATGGGGGAGCTAGGGGGAGAATGCCCGGCCCTAAGCTTTATCAGGGAGCTGGAGGGGTCTCAGCGGCAGGAGCAGGATATGGCTCAGGAGATGGAGGTGGCTTCCTCTCAAGCCTCCGCCGCTGTGGGGGGTGTGACTACGTCTCCATCTATGGAGGTGGTTAGGAGCAAGGTGCCTATTGGGAAGAGGGTAGAGGGTGGGAGTGGGGGGGCGTGTGCTGCTCCGTCAGAGCCCATGGGCTCATCTCAGCGGGGGTCTGGCCCTTCCCCCACAGTCCCGAATCCCATCTTGGGCACGCAGGAAGAGGCAAACCTCTTAGGTGCCCTGAAAGCTGGGCGCTCATTTGCCCAGGTGGCAGGTTCCTCTGTCCCTCTGGGCCCCCTGTATGGCCAGTTTGGTGCCCAGAACTTCAGGGCCCCCCCTGAGGAGCAGCTCCAGGGGGCGCAGGCTTGGTCAAGGGGTACAGGGGGTCCGGAAAGGCGCAGGCAGAATGTGGTGCAGCTCAGGTGGGAGGGGACGTCCGCGTGTCCCAGTAGGGGTCAAGTAATTGACTACCTGCTGGGATTACGCTTTAAAGTTTCTGACTTGTTCGCGGTCATACATCCCGCGAACAGCAAGGAGTTCGATGTGAGCTTCGTCTCCGTGGTCTCTATGGAGCTTTTCCTGACCCTGTACGAGATCTTCAGGAAGTCAGATCCATGGAAAGGTTTCCGTGTAGTGCCTCTTTCGAGGCAAGAGGAGATAAAAAACGTGACCGTCTTGGTTAGAAACTAGTCCCTTCCTCCTGAGGACATCGCAACCTGGCTGGCGCGGTATGGGCAGCTCCAGACAAGGTTGAGGAAGAATTTGGACGAGCGCGGGGTCTGAACGGGTGCTTGGTTGGTCAGGATCTGGCTCAAGCGCCACAACAATACCGTGGCGCATGTACCCGGGAGCGCATTCATAGGGAGAGACCGGATCCTGGTCTTCTACCCTGGCCGGCCCCGTCGGTGTTTCAAATGTGGCAGTCCCGCGCACCTTAGCGCGGACTGCACTATGCCTCGCTGCGTGAGGTGTAATGGCTTCGGCCACTCACCTGAGGGTTGCAGACTCATAGTTTGAAACCTCTGTGGGGAAATGGGGCACCCTTTCAGCCGCTGCCCCAAGGCTTTTAGGGGGTGCCAGGCTGAGGGGAGTGCTCCAGGCCCGGAGGGTGGGCGGGTCCCTAGACAAAGTGGGGATCCCAATCCTTCTGGGCCACAGAATGAGGGTGCCCCCCTCCCTCAAAGGGTCAGACCCCCCCAGGCATGAGCAGGGGGCGGGCACTGCATCGGCAGGTATGTCAGTAAGTTCCCCGGCCCCGTCCGGCCCTGTGCCTGATGGGGCGACGGTAGGAAAGCCAGCTGAGAAACAGGCTAAACCTAAAAAGCCCTCTGTTAAAAAACATCCCCCCCCCCTCCCCCGGTTCCCCCCTCCCCCCTTCCCCTCCCCCCTCTTGTTTCCCCCCTCCCTGCCTCCCCTTCCCATCCCCTACCACCTTCCCCTTCTTCCCCTCCCCCACCCGTTTCTTCCCCCCCCCAGATGTACCGCGTCCGCCTCCGGATCCGGCAGCCCTCCTTATGCCTCATCCCGCCTCTACGGAGATAGTGGGTGGTCGGGGGGTCGGCCCGGCGGGGGGTGTCCCAATGGACACCTCTGAGGTGGGTAAGGGGGTGAATAAGCGCCCCAAAGACGTATCTAGTGGGAGGTCAGACGGAGAGAGCAGGAGGGAGCCCCCCAAGTCAGATTGGGTGAAGAAAAAAACAAAAAAGCGGAAGAGGAGGGGCCTGGGGAAGGAGGGTGGCGAGGACCCCCAGCCTAGCACCAGTCTGGGGGTGGGTGGGGGTCCCTCGCTCGCCCTCTGGAACCGTTTCGAGGTCTTGTCCTCTGACTCTGAGGAGGATTGACCTAGGTATGTAATATAGAGAGGAACGTAAACTTTAATCACTAAGGATGACGGTACCCGCTCCAATACGCCTTGCGACAATTAATGTTCTCTGGTTGGGGAGGGAGGGTGAGCAGTTTGCCCTCCCGGACGTGTTCCCCACGCCCCGGCCAGAAATTAGAATTCTGGGCATCTTTTTGGCCAGGGTGACTATCCCAAACTAAATTGGGAGCGCAGGCTGGTGAGTGCCACCCAAAAGGTTAATGCCTGGAAAGGCTGGAAGCTGTCACTGAGGGAAAGGGTGAGTCTGGTCAAAACCTATTTGCTTCCCGAATTCCTCTTTGTCAGCTACGTTTGTCTTCTGCCAAGATCGCTCTATGCACGGATCTGCGGTCTGTTCTTTCTGCTTTTGTGGGGAAACAGGCTGAATCTGATAAAGAGGAAGGTCACGTGCCGACAGAGGAGGCAGGGTGGGTTGGACATGATTAATCCCACGGTTTTCTTTACCGTGGTGTTTCTTAAGTTCAACCTACAATCCATTTTTCAGGACGAACCCTCCCTGTGGGAACGCTCATGTAAGAACTGGTTTCTGGTTTTCCTGAGTGGGTGGGAGGGGGGCGGTCACCCCGGTGATCTACGGAGATCCCATGGATACCTCCCCACCTATGTTCCAACTGCCCTAAGGGTACTGAGGCGGTGGAGGATAACGGCCCTGGAGGTGGGCTCGTTGGGTCGGCGCGAGCTGTACCAGCGGGTCATAACCTCTGACTTTTTGAGACCACTAGCCTTAAGGGATTGTCCGGACAGGGTTCTCAGGGAGGGATTAGCCCTTCTGAATTCTAAGAGAATTCCGGCCAAGTTCTGGGATCTTGCATGGAGGGAGTCTTGAGGACAGGGGCTGTCCTCGTCTCGAGTGTGGAGGGGCACTGGAGACCATGGACCACTTTTTGGTTGAGTGCCCTTTCAACTTGGAGGTTCTGGGGGAGGTTGGGGATGCCATTGGCTATCCCCGTCTCCGGGCCCTTACCTATTCTGAGAGGGTGTACGGCGACTTCAGGGTCCGGAGGGGTTATGAGTTATCGTCACTGTTTTTAGTTAGTACAGTTTGCCTTTATTACACCTGGCACGCGCGGTGCTTAGTGTCCACTAGGGGCAAGTTCCTGCCCGTGCATGAGGTGGCGGGTGATATCTTTCGGGAATTGGTGAAGGTGAGGTATCTTGAGGGAGAAAGAACGGGCAGGGAAAGGTGTGCCAGATTGTGGAGAGGCTTTTCTTTCCGGCCACCTTGATGATCCTCCGCCTTCTTTTTCCCTAGGTGGTGGGTCTGTCTGTCCTGTCCCTCACGTTTAGTTTTTTGGGCAATCTAATTTTAAAAGCATGGTAGGCACTGATGGTTTTGTTACGTTCCTGTCTATAAAGGGTGTGTAGTGTATATAGATAGGTTGTTATTGTAGATAAACTGTTTTAATCCGAGTGACTTTTCTTTTAAGCTGGTGAAGAAAGCATGTTTTCTTTTCTATTTTATTAAGTCTGTTTAAGTTGGTTTTCCTTTCTTCTTTTCAAGAATGAGTATTTATGTCTTTGTTTTGTAAATACAACTGGCAGCAGTTTTTTTTTTAAATAAAAACCTCCACCTATTTAGCAAACTATCTTGCTCGTTTTAAATAGAGCTTGCAGTCAGCGGTAGGAGCTTGTGCGTGCTGTCTGTGTGCTCTGAACCCAGTATACACCGCTATATCCACCTATATAGCAAACTATCTTGCTCGTTTTAAATAGAGCTTGCAGTCAGCGGTAGGAGCTTGTGCGTGCTGTCTGCATGCTCTGAACCCAGTATACACCGCTATATCCACCTATATAGCAAACTATCTTGCTCGTTTTAAATAGAGCTTGCAGTCAGTGGTAGGAGCTTGTGCGTGCTGTCTGCGTGCTCTGAACCCAGTATACACCGCTATATCCACCTACATAGCTCTTCTCTATTTGAGACATCTGCCATCTGCAGGAGTTAGTAGAAGTTGTGTGTGCCTCCAGCACAATATACACTACCCAATTGCTGTTTTTCCCAACTCCCTTCAGGCCATTACCATGTCTGGAAGGCCAGCAAGGAGAGGCAGACAGGCGCGAGCCGATAAAAGAGGGCAAGCAGGCTCTGTGTCTAAAGACAACAGTGCTGGTCGTGGACGCGGTGCATCGTCATCATCAGCACGTGGCCATGGGACACGCTTGTCCTTCTTTTCGGCAGCTGGACATGTTGAGCCGCAACATGCCAACAACCTGGTAGAGTGGATGACTAAGCCCTCTTCATCCTCCTCATCCTCTCTCACCCAGTCTCAGGGTACTAGCAAAGCAGCTGCCAACGCATCGTCTTCCCTCCTCTCAATGTCATCATCAGTGACTCCTTCCCTAGACCCACCACGTCCTCCTGAGGAGTCTCCTGAACTCTTTGAGCACAGTGTTGGGTACATGCTCCAGGAGGATGCCCAGTGTTTTGTAGGCTCTGATGATGATACTCAGCTAGAGGAAGGCAGTAGCGTGAATGCAGAGAGAGGGGATGCTCAAGAAGGACAGCAATCTGGCAGTCATGTTCCACAAGCTGCAGCATACTGCCAGGTTTGCTCCAGCGATGAAGAGGGAGAGGATGATGAGGGCACTGACTCCACGTGGGTGCCTGGTAGGAGAGAGGAGGAGGAGGAGGCACATGTCCAAGGAGGCAGGATGCCCTCCAGGGGCCAGCTTAGGGGCAACACACCGACTGAATCACACCGCAGAGCTCTGCCTGTGCAGGGCGCTGCCTCTGCGCGTTATTCTAAAAGTTCTTTGGTATGGCCCTTTTTTGAGACGAGTGCATCAGATCGCACTGCTGCTATTTGCAACATATGTCTCAGGCCTATCTCGCGTGGCATAAACATCAGCCGCTTGGGCACCACATGCTTGACCAGACATATGTTGACCTGCCATGCAGCTCGTTGGCAAGCGTACCTCAAAGACCCACACCAAAGAACAAAGCGGACCTCTCCTTGCTCCTCATCAGCTGGGATCTCCAACCCCACTAGACCTTCAGTCCTCTCTGAAACCTGCTCTGAGAGGAATGAAGGTGTAGAATTAGGTGTGTCACAGCCAAGTGCTTCCGGGCACTCTGCTAGCAGTACACCCACGTCCGATTATAGCAGGCAAATATCCCTGCCCCAGCTGCTGGACCGGCGAAAGAAGTTCACTCCCAGCCATCCACATGCCTAGCGGTTGAATGCTAGCTTGGCTAAATTGCTAGCACTTCAACTGCTGCCTTTTCAGTTGGTAGACTCGGCCCCCTTCCGTGAGTTTGTACAATGTGCGGTTCCTCAGTGGCAGGTCCCCAAACGCCACTTTTTCTCACGGAAGGCGATTCCGGCTCTCTACCGGCATGTGGAAGGCAATGTCCTTGCCTCGCTGGACAGGGCGGTCAGCGGTAAGGTGCATATTACCGCTGACTCATGGTCCAGCAGGCATGGACAGGGACGTTACCTGTCTTTCACGGCCCATTGGGTCACACTTCTGGCAGCTGGGAAGGATGCAGGACAAGGTGCAGTAGTGTTGGAGGTTGTTTTTCCGCCACCACGCCTCCAAAATGCTACTATTGGTTGTGACACACCTCTCTCCTCCACCCCCTCCTCTTCTTCTTCCTCCATGGCCTCTTCCAGTGCTCTGTCCTCAGAACCAGCGGTGCTCCGTAGGCGTTCCAGGGGCTACGCAAGTGCGCAGGCCAAACTATGCCATGCCGTGCTTGCGCTGGTTTGTTTGGGGGACAGGAGCCACACTAGGGCGGATATTTTGTCAGCTCTGCAGGGGCAGGCCGAGAGGTGGTTGACGCCACGCCAGCTTAAGCCAGGAATGGTGGTTTGCGACAATGGCACCAACCTCCTCTCCGCCCTCCGACAGGGACAACTGACCCATGTGCCCTGTGTAGCTCACGTCCTTAACCTGGTGGTGCAGCGCTTCTTGGGCAGGTACCCCGGCTTACAGGATGTCCTGAAGCAGGCCATGAAAATATTTGTGCATTTCCGCCGATCATTTAATGCCTGTGCTCGGCTGTCTGAGCTCCAAAAGGAGTTGAACCTGCCCAAGAACCGCCTTATATGTGACATGCCCACCAGGTGCAACACAAGCACACGCAGCAGAGGTCCATCAATGAGTACCTGTGCGACTACGGCACCAGGACAGGGTCAGGGGAGCTTGGTTTTTTTCTCACCACACCAGTGGGGCATGATCAGGGATGCATGTACTGTCCTGTCACCGTTTGAGGAGGCCACAAGGATGGTGAGCAGTGACAGTGCATGCATCAGTGACACTGTACCTCTTGTCCACCTCTTGGAGCATACGCTGCGTGGAATAATGGACAGGGCACTTGAGGCAGAACAGAGGCAGGAAGAGGAGGACTTCCTTGCCTCTCAAGGCCCCCTTTATCCAGACAGTGTTCCTGCTGTGCCACCCATCACACAGGAAGAGGATGAGGAGGAGGAAGAGGAGGAGGAGGAGGATGATTGTGTCAGCATGGAGGTGGAGGCTGGCACTCAGCATCAGCAGCAGCAGCAGCAGTCTTGTAGGGATGATTTACAGTCCCAAGAAACCCGTGGACTTGTACGTGGCTGGGAGGAGGTAGCTGCGGATCATGTTGTCATTAGTGACCCAGAGGACTCCGGATGGAATGCCTCAGCTAACCTATGCTGCATGGCCTCCCTGATCATGTAAAGCCTGCGGAAGGATCCTCATATTCTTCGGATCAAAGAGAGGGACCATTACTGGCTAGCCACTCTCTTTGATCCACGGTACAAGGGTAAGGTTGCCGACCTTATCTTGCCATCGCAGATGGAGCAGAGGATGAAACATCTCCGGGAGGCCTTGCAGAAAGGTCTGTGCAACGCGCTCCTAGAGACTGGGAGGTTACAAACTCCTGGTCCTGGACAACGTGTTGCTGAGGCATCGGTCAGAAGGAGCGGTGGAGAAGGTGGCCGTCTGACTGATGCTTTCAGACAATTTTTTAGTCTGCAGCCCCAAGTTATGATCGGTTCCAGCAACCATCGCCAGCATCTGATTTACATGGTGCAGGAATACATAGGGGCAAGGTCAGACTTGGACACCTTTCCCACTGAAAATCCTCTGGCTTACTGGGTATTGAGGATGGATCACTGGCCAGAGCTTGCACAGTATGCAATTGAGCTACTGGCCTGTCCTGCATCCAGCGTTCTTTCGGAACGCACCTTCAGTGCTGCTGGTGGCTTTGTTACCGATCACAGGGTGCGCCTGTCCACCGAATCAGTTGATCGACTGACCTTCATCAAGATGAATCAGTCTTGGATCACCCACAGCTACCAAGCACCTGAAGCTGATGTAACCGAATAATTTTTTTTGAAATATCACATCCCTTCAAGACTACCTATGCTTATGCTGAGTGACTGTCCTGTTATGTTGATTGTCTATCCTCTTCCTCCTCCGCTGATATGTTGGAAGAACATTTCTGGTTCTGGGTGATGCCATCAGTCCAATTTTTCTGCCCCTGTTTAACAGGGGTGTTTAATTACAATTTTTGATGCAATGCTTTGCAGCAGGGCTAATTCCTGCACTACAACTAGAGTATATGGGAGAGGTTGCAGTGTGGTGGCACCAGCACCAGTGCCTAAGGCCCAATTTTTCTGCCCCTGTTTAACAGGGGCGTTTAATCACAATTTTTGATGCAATGCTTTGCAGCAGGGCTAATTCCTGCACTAAAACTAGAGTATATGGGAGAGGTTGCAGTGTCGTGGCACCAGCACCAGTGCCTAAGGCCCAATTTTTCTGCCCCTGTTTAACAGGGACATGTAATTACAATTCTTGATATAATATTTCACAGGAGGGCCCCTTCCTGTGCCCAATCAGAGTAACTGTGAGGACTTATAGTGTTGTGGCACCAGCACCACAACCACCAAAGGTAAATTTTTCTACCACTGTTCAACAATGGCATGTAATTACAATTCTTGATATAATCGTTCACAGCAGGGCGCTCCAGTGCCCACCAAGAGTCACTTTGAGGGCTTACAATGTTGTGGCAAAACCAACACCTTGTTCCGCCATTTCTGCAGAGCATATAGGGCAGGCCCCTACTTTCAAACATCCAACTTACAAACATCTCCTACTTGCAAACGGAAGGAGACAACAGCAAGTGAGATGAAAAAAGATGTACGACAAAACAAATTATACAGGGGTGATAACCCTTCCCTATGTTTTCCAAAAAGCTTAAAAATAGTTTTTTTGACTGGAGCTACACTTTAAAAATGTACCAGTCGAAAATTACAAACAGATTCAACTTAACACAACAAACCTACACAGTCCCTGTCTTGTTTGCACCGCCTGTATACTGCTGTTCTGAGTATATAGGGCCTGGGGGCCACACGCATTTCCTTTTTTTAATATGGGTACGGGGTTCCCCTTAATATGCGTACAAGACCCAAAGGGGCTGGTAATGGGCAGGGAGGGCTACCCATGCCATTTTTCTCAATGATTTTCAACCATATTGCAGGAACCAGATATAACATTAAAACCGCAAGCAGTTTTAAATGATGTTATTTCTGTTAAATGTAATTTTGTGCAGGGACTGTTCTAAACACGGGAAACACGTGGCACTTCACAGGCATACTACAGACACCCCCCAGGCATGATATTTAAAGAAATATTTCACTTTTTTTCACTTTAATCGTCATTAAAATCAGTGCTCCCACCAAAACGGCCATTTTTAAAAACATTTTAGTCATTGACCCATGTCCCCTGGGGCAGGAGCCAGGTCCCCAAACCCTTTTTAGGACAGCATCTTGCATATTAGCCGGTAAAATTAGAACTTTTAATTTCGAACGTTCGAGTCCCGTAGACTTCAATGGGGTTTTAAAGTTCGTACGAATTTGGGGTCCGTTCGAAAGTTCTTGTGTGAACCGAACCGGGGGGTGTTCGGCTCATCCCTAGTTGTGGCAACACCAACACCTTGTTCTGCCATTTCTACAGAGCATATAGGGCAGGCCCCTACTTTCAAACATCCAACTTACAAACGGAAGGAGACAACAGGAAGTGAGATGAAAAAAGACGGACGGCAAAACAAATTATACAGGGGTGATAACCCTTCCCTATGTTTTCCAAAAAGCTTAAAAATTTATTTTTTGACTGGAGCTACACTTTAAAAAAGTGCCAGCTCAAAATTACACACAGATTCTACTTAACACAACAAATCTACACAGTCCCTGTCTTGTTTGCACCGCCTGTATACTGCTGTTCTGAGTATATAGCTCCTGGGGGCCCCACGCCTTTCCTTTTTTTAATATGGGTATGGGGTTCCCCTTAATATCCGTACAAGACCCAAAGGGGCTGGTAATGGGCAGGGGGGGGCTACCCATACCACTTTTCTCAATGATTTTCATCCATATTGCCGGAACCAGATATTACATTAAAAACACAAGCAGTTTGAAATGACTTTTTTTCCGTTAAATGTAATTTTGTGCAGGGACTATTCTAAACACGGGAAACACGTGGCACTTCACAGGCATACTATAGACAAACCCAGGCACGATATTTAAATGAATATTTCACTTTTTTTTTAAAATCAGTGCTCCCGCCAAAACGGCCATTTTTAAAAACATTTTAGGCATTGACCCATGTCCCCTGGGGCAGAAGCCAAGTCCCCAAACCCTTTTTAGGACAGTATCTTGCATATTAGCCATTAAAATTAGAACTTTTTATTTCGAACGTTCGAGTCCCATAGACTTCAATGGGGTTCTAAAGTTCGTACGAATTTTCGGTCCGTTTGAAAGTTCTGGTGCGAACCGAACCGGGGGGTGTTCAGCTCATCCCAAGCGTACACCCATCCCAATTTGCACAAGGACCAAATTATGAAATCAGTTGTGACCACTCTGAAGCAGCATTTTGGGGTACGACGGTCCAAAGACCAATTAAGAAAGCGTTGGTCTGACCTTAAACTGAGAGAGCCAGATCAGTATCACAGTATAAAGACGGTGCTTCAAAAAAGTAAGTACTTGTCGTGTGTTCCTATTATGATTATTAACTTGCATGCTGCTCCATGAGCTTTTCTTTAATGTTGTACGGTTTGAAATGGCTACTTTCATGTTCGTAGGCAATAGTAATTGTTCATAGGAAACATTGTTCGTTTGCAAATAAATATGATGTATTTAGCTGATACAGGGTTTTAACTACATTTTGGTCATGCTAGATGTCTGTGAAACTTGAATGAATTGCAAACTTGATTCAGTGGAATGTAAGGAGAGGACACTCAGCAGCAGTTTACACATCTGGACTCAGAAGCACTAGTGTAGGAGATCAGAGCACATTTTTCAGGGTAACCCACACAGGTGCTCCAGTGGATACTTGGGGTGTCTCCATCTGTGAAATTTGGCCAAAATGGTAAGTATGGGAGCTTGGTAAAAAGGGAATTTTAATCATGTCTTCAACTTGGATATCTTCCCAAATAGACAGTTGTAACCACTAGGCACTACAAGTGCACTAGGAGAACTTGGGAGTCATCAAAAATAGATCCAAGCAGTAAATGAAAATCAAGAGAAAAAAGATTGAACATTTGGTGGCAAAGCAATGGCCCACCGACCTGTAAAATATCGGACACAATTTTCTCTCACTTCACGGGCACTTTGGGGGGCAAGCCAGGACGGCCTGCTTCCAGGGCCATCATTGGAACTTCTGAAAGTGTGGCCTCAGGCCCAACAGAGACAGTATAACTAGGATTATGTTTTTTGAGAAAATTGTGCAGGATGCAGCAACTCAAAATTATATGGTTCAGTTTGTATTCTGCCATATTTATCTCTGCTTGAAACAGGCAGAACCGGCTGGCCAGGATCCCAAAGGCATTCTCCACAACTCTTCTGGCTCTGGCCAGCCGGTAATTAAAAACCCTCTTCTCCGGGGTGAGGGTCCTTTGGGGGAATGGCCTCATCACGTGGTCACCCAGACCTCGAGACATCGGGTAGAACTCGGTCTTGGTAAATACTCCACCAACCGACATCCGGCCATTCCTCCCCACGTCCACATACAGGAAATCATATGTTGCCGACACCACCACCATCAACGCGATACTATTGAACTCCTTGCAATTATAATAGTATGACCCTGAATGCGGCGGTGGGAGGATGTGGACATCCTTCCCATCGATTGCCCCTCCACAGTGTGGAAAGTCCCAACGGGTGGCAAAGTGGGAGGCCACAGTCTGCCATTCCTGTGGCATTGAAGGAAACTCAACAAATTCAACAGAATTCGGCCGAAATTCGACTCAATACCGGATTCGAAATGATTTGAACATGATTCGAAATTATTTCAACCGCATTCGAAATTATTTGAACATGATTCAAAATTATTTCAACCGCATTCGAAATGATTTCAACATGATTCAACATTATTTCAACCGCATTCAAAATGATTTCAACATGATTCGACATTATTTCAACGCATTCTAAATGGTTTCAACATGATTCGAAATTATTTCAACCGCATTCGAAAATATTTTGTGACCTAACTTTAGGGCCATGTATTTTGGGGTCACTTGGTGCTAGAAACCCCAAATTTCGTGATTTGGTGAAATCATTATATATTAAATTCGAATTTCGGAAGATGGTGGTTTTCTAATACATATATATTTCTTTACGACATTCGAATTTCGTATAGAATGAATTCGAATTTGAATAGAAAAGATTAGAATGGAAATAGAGAACAGACTAGAAAAACAATAGAACAGAATAGAATATATTATATTTTATTCTATTCTGTTCTATTTTTTTTCTAGTCTATTCTTTTATATTCTATTGAAATCTTTTATATTCAAATTTGAATTCATTCTATACGAAATTCGAATGTCAAAAAATATTTTATATATATATAGACAGAGCTTCTTCGAATCGAATTGAATAGAATCGAATTTGAAACGAAAAATATTAGAACAATGTCCAATCAGAATTGTCCAATCAGCTACTTTCATTTCTTATTGTGGGTGGGGCTATGAATGAATCTATATAAAACGAATCCTACTGGCAGGGTTTACCACAGAACAAATAGAGAGACTGAGAGTGTGAGTGTCTTCTTGTGGTTTGGACTTTGAAGAGGTGTGCCTTTTTCTAATTGCCTTGAATAGACTGTCTTAAAATCTACTCTAGTAGTTGTCAACAATTATTATTGTTATTGATGTTTTAGAGGGAGATAGTGGGATAGAGATATTAGGACGATTAATTAATTTTTTACACTTATTGCAGTCATAAAGGTATCAGGATGGGGCTAGGTAGTCAGGTAATCAGACAGCTGTGTGTGAAGTCAGTGGAGTAACTGTTTCAGGGCAGGCAGTGTCAAAGTTGTTTGATTAAGGAGGACAGGCTCTGCCTGTGTTTTTATGATGGAGCCTTCTCAGAGTCAGACTGCTCACACATTCAGCAAAAGTGCTCATGGTACCAGCACAAGCAGCAGCAGCACCACCACCAGTGCATCAGTACTTATTTCTTCTGACCATGGTCAGATGTCCAACAGAGCTGTTAGCATTAGGAGACAGAGAGAAAGCAGTGCAAGTAGTCAGCTGAGCAGCCCACCTATTAAACTAAAAAGAACAAACAATGTAATTGGAGGAGCTGCTAATACTGCCAGTGTGCAGACTAAGAAGATTAAGCCACCTACTAAGCGCCAGCTGTTTAGCAACCCCATACCCACTAACACAACCACCAGTGTTCCAACTACTTCAAACATAACTGCTGTAACAACATCTAAGTTCTACAGCAAAGGCCGTGCAATTACTGCACAGGGTTTATGGGCTTTAAATCCACACAAACAGCCAAAAAAGGAGGTGCTAGATTTGGAGAATTATGCTGACATTGCCACAGCAAGCAACAGTACTACTTCTATTGCCACCGACACAACATTTGCTGAGGGTAGATTTGATAATGAGGGAACTCTGCATGTGCCCTTAATATCAGGGGAAATAGACATTCAGCAGCCTGACTACGGACGTGTGTGTAGTAGACGTCCATTTGCAGATGACACCAGTAAATCACCCCTTCTATATTCATCACCTTCACCAAAAATGTCCCCTCTAATGAACTCTCCATCTTCTCCAATTTCAATATTAGAGTCTCCTGCCCTTGTATCTAAAAGTTCTGCCACCGGTGCCACCATTCAGGCTAGGCCTCCAAAGCCAGACATTGCCACCATTCCCGCTATCTTTATGCCCCCTGTGGTCAAGTCACAGACCACAGCCAAGCAACCAGTTGTTCCAGCACAGCAGGCTGCTGAAACCTCAGCAGAGCAATCTTCAGCACCTGCATCCAGTGGCTCTTCCAGTCGCCGTTCCCAGATATGGAAGTACTTTACAGCAAATGGTGATGGACGCATAGCCAAATGTAAACTATGCTGTCGGGAGGTGAGCCGTGGGCAAAAGATAGGACATCTTACAAATGCAGGCATTAATCAACACATGCGCTCTCACCACCAAGCTGTGCTACTAAGGGAGGAACATGGTGTGGCTTCTCCTCCATGCACAACTAGTGTAAATTCAGGTTTGACTATTGCTATTAGCAGTACACAGGCTAAGTCACATATTTATCATGCCACTTCTGTCACAGTATCATCAAGTCAAATGTCACATACCCGCCATTCCACATACACACAGGCAACCCTTGAACAAGTTGGTGCCTTTCATGCAAAAGTCATGTCCCGCCAGCAGTCGCGTAAAGTTACAAGATTAATAGCACAGCTCAGAACAGTTGGAGGAGCTCCTTTTAATATGGTTGAAGGGGAGCTCTTTAAACAACTTTTGGAAACTCTGGCCCCCGGCTACAAAGTACCTTCTCGTACAACATTTAGCCGTAGTGCCATCCCTTTACAGCTCATGTGTTGGAGTGTTGAAGGAGGAGCTGGCAAATGCTCCTGGGCAGTCGGTGCACTTCACCACAGATTTATGGAGTGCTCCAAGTGGCCAGCATGCCTTTTTGTCCCTGACAGCACATTGGTGGCAACCTAAGGTGCCGCAAGACATTTTATTTACCGGGGCAAGAGGCTCAACCACCTTAGCCAAGCAAGGAAACCGTTCCTTCCTTCTCCATGCTGAGGTCATGGATGAGCAACACACTTCCCACAACATTCTGCAATCTCTGTAGAGGATGGTGGCACAGTGGTTGGGAGAGCAGGCAGGTACTCGGGCAGAGATGGGCTTTATTGTTACAGATGGGGGGTCAAATATGCTCAAAGCTGTACAGGATGGCAAATATGTGAATGTGCGCTGCTCAGCCCATTTGCTAAATCTTGTTGTGAAAGATGCCCTTTCTGAGGACAACACATCTGGAAAGCTGGCCGCACTACTTGACTCGTGTCGCAAGATTGCGGCACACTTTCATCGTAGTGTCAAAGATAAGCCGCGTACACACGTGGCGGACTGTCTGGCCAACTTAGTCCGTCAGACAATCCGACGGACAGTCCGTCATACTTTCGAATGAACGGACTTGCCCACACACGGCACTTTTTGAGCGGACTAATACGGCGGACTAAGTCTGCCATACTATCCGCCCTACTTTTGAAATGAACGGACTCGCCCACACACGTGGAGGAAAGTCCGCTCATTTCGAGTGCGTCTCCAGGTAGGCGGGGCCCGTGAAGGAGACGTCGCTGACCCCGCTGCCTGGTATGGACTTAAAGGGGAACCCCAACGCTGAAAAAAATCGGCGTGGGGGTCCCCACCAAGTCCACAACAGACCCTTGTCCGAGCACGCTACCCGGCCGGCCAGGAAAGGGGGGCGAGCGAGTGCCCCCCCTCCTGAGCCGTACCAGGCCGCGTGCCCTCAACATAGGGGGGTGCCTTGGGGAAGGGGGGGCCGCACGGCCCCCCCACCCCAAAGCACCTTGTCCCCATGTTGATGAGGACAAGGGCCTCTTCCCGACAACCCTGGCCGTTGGTTGTCGGGGTCTGCGGGCGGGGGGCTTATCGGAATCCGGGAGCCCCCTTTAATAAGGGGGCCCCCGGATACCGGCCCCCCCACCCTATGTGAATGAGTATGGGGTACAATGTACCCCTACCCATTCACCTGTGAAAAAAGTACAAAAAAAACACAACACAGGGTTAAAATATTTTATTGCACAGCTCCGGGGGTCTTCCGTCTTCGGGGGTCTTCTCGCCAGACTCCTCCGCTATCTTCTTGTAGCTCTTTTGCTAGCGGAGGAGTCCGGCTTTCTTCCTCGCCGCCGGCCTCTTCTCCCGACTTCGGGGGTCTTGTCCCCCTCTTCGGTTCTTCTGCCGGGCCACCGCGCCTTCTTATAGCTCTTTTACAGGCGGTGGCCCGGTCTTCTGTCGCTGCCGTCGCCGTCACCGCCGCCTTCCGTTCTTCTTCTTCTTCTCCAGGAGATGTTGCCTCGACGCTCTCTCCGGCCGGAATGCCAGGGACGCGCTCCGCTGCCACTTATATAGGGACAATGGGGCGGTGTCACATGGCTTTATGTCACATGGGTTGGTCACATGGGTTGATGTCACATGGGGACTATGACATCGTAAGGGGGAGGGGTCACCATGTGACCAACCCATGTGACATAAAGCCATGTGACACCGCCCCATTGTCCCTATATAAGTGGCCGCGGAGCGCGTCCCTGGCATACCGGCCGGAGAGAGCGTCGAGGCAACATCTCCTGGAGAAGAAGAAGAAGAACGGAAGGCGGCGGCGACAGAAGACCGGGCCACCGCCTGTAAAAGAGCTATAAGAAGGCGCGGTGGCCCGGCAGAAGAACCGAAGAGGGGGACAAGACCCCCGAAGTCGGGAGAAGAGGCCGGCGGCGAGGAAGAAAGCCAGACTCCTCCGCTAGCAAAAGAGCTACAAGAAGATAGCGGAGGAGTCCGGCTAGAAGACCCCCGAAGACGGAAGACCCCCGGAGCTGTGCAATAAAATATTTTAACCCTGTGTTGTGTTTTTTTTGTACTTTTTTTCACAGGTGAATGGGTAGGGGTACATTGTACCCCATACTCATTCACATAGGGTGGGGGGGGGCGGTATCCGGGGCCCCCTTATTAAAGGGGGCTCCCGGATTCCGATAAGCCCCCCGCCCGCAGACCCCGACAACCAACGGCCAGGGTTGTCGGGAAGAGGCCCTTGTCCTCATCAACATGGGGACAAGGTGCTTTGGGGTGGGGGGGCCGCGTGGCCCCCCCTTCCCCAAGGCACCCCCCCATGTTGAGGGCACGCGGCCTGGTACGGCTCAGGAGGGGGGGCGCTCGCTCGCCCCCCTTTCCTGGCCGGCCGGGTAGCGTGCTCGGACAAGGGTCTGTTGTGGACTTGGGGGGGACTCCACGCCGATTTTTTTCGGCGTTGGGGTTCCCCTTTAAGTCCATACCAGGCGGCGGGGCCAGCGACGTCTCAGTCGCGGGCCCTGCCTACCTGGATACCCGCTCGAAATGAGCGGACTTTTCTCCGGGTGGGAAAAGTCCGCTCATTTCAAAAGTACGGCGGACTGGCATACACACGGGCGGATTGTCCGCCGAAATGCGAGTCCAGCGGACAGTATTTCCAACATTCCGAAATACTTAGTCCGCCAGACTGCACGCTGAAAAAGTCCGCTCAAGCCCACACACGAGCGGACTGTCCGCTGAAATGTGTTTCGGCGGACTAAGTAGGCCAGACAGTCCGCCCGTGTGTACGCGGCTATAGCCATATCCTCAGAAAGGAGCAAAAAAAACAAGGGCTGAATGAGCACCGCCTCAAAATTAATGTTGTCACGAGATGGAATTCAACTTTGGATATGTTGGAACGCATACTAGAACAGCAGAAGGCCCTTCATGCCATGTCAAGCGACCATTACATTGGTATTAGCAGACCGCTTGCTAGGGAGGATTGGGCAATGATTGCTCAGCTTGTGGCAGTACTCAAGCCTTTCAAGGCTGTCACCGAACAAATGAGCCAAGAAAGTGCCAGCATATCCGAAGTAGTACCACTCATGTCATATCTGGTTAGTAACATAGATGCTTTTCTTTCATATAAGGAGGTGTTGCCTGGGGGACATGTACCAGAAGTAATGGCCCTGCTCAGGAGGTGTAAGGTTGAACTAAGTAGGCGGCTGAAAGAGCTCACAGAGTCATGCCCTGAAGTAATGTTGGCCACTCTTTGTGGTCCACGGATGAAGGGCAAGCTTGCCCTGGGATCCAATTCCCTGACCTTCTGGCGAGATAAATTGGTAGAGAGGGTCAGAGAGAAACATCAAAAAAAACTCAAGGCTTCAACGTGAGGAAGAGGATGAAGAAGTAGAGCTGGAGGAAGATGACTCTGTGTCTCTGTCCAGTAGCCATAGCAAAAGTGCAACCACTACTCAGTCCACCATAGCAGCCTCTGTTTTGTTTTGGGCAATAGACAGCGTAGTTGGACCCATCAGACTTCCCTCCCTAAAAAAAATTGGTGTGCAGGACATGGTAACTACATACCTTGCAGAGCCCATTTTGCCCCCCACTGTAAATCCTTTAGAATTCTGGGTTGACAAGAGAGATATTTGGCCAGCTCTCTCTCAAGTAGCCCAGGAACTCTCATGCCCACCTACCACTGTTCAAAGTGAACGCGTTTTTTCTGTTACTGATAACATATTGTGCCCCCAACGTTCACAACTGGCCCCCCATCTAATGGAAAAACTTGCATTCCTAAAAGTCAACTTGCCAAAGCTGGAATACCCAGTGCTCAGCTATGATATTGAATGAAAGTCCAAAAAATTTTTTTTTCTTTTTGCTCAGTGTTTTACGTTATAATTTTCCTATTATGTTTGCTTACATGTTTTTGAATGATTAACATAAAGCGTTATAACACATTTACAGTCTAAACAATGGAGTGTTGTTCCACAAAAAAACAATATAAAATAAAACAAAGAAAACAAAAAAAATGTTTAGTTTTGAATAGTTACAGTAGGCTGTATTGTGTTCTTTAAGATATATACCGTATTTTTCGGACTATAAGGCGCACGTAAAAGCCTAAATTTTCTCACAAAATCGACCGTGCGCCTTATAATCCGGTGCGCCTTATATATGACCTGTTGACATGATGGCAAGCACCGAATTCGTTTTCTTCACTTGGGCTTTAACAGTATCTGTCAGATGGGCGCGCATGGAGTCACAGATCAATAGGGATGGAGATTCGTGGAAAAAGCCACCCGGTCTCTTACCGTAAACTGACGTACCGTAAACCTCTCAGGTTGTTCTACTGCGTGACTGATAGCGATGAGTTTGAAATCCGCTTCGTAAGCATGTCTCTTAACAGGAGCCATTTTTGGGGCAGCGGGTATACCGTAGAAAATGAACGAATGAATGCGCACACCTCCTGACTAAGATGGCTGTAATGCTCACGAAGCTGCACTGCTTGGATTGGGCATTACGGCCATCTTAGTCAGGAGGTGTGCGCATTCATTCGTTCATTTTCTACGGTATACCCGCTGCCCCAAAAATGGCTCCTGTTAAGAGACATGCTTACGAAGCGGATTTCAAACTGAAGGCTATCAGTCATGCAGTAGAGCATGGAAATAGAGTAGCTGCGAGAGAATTCAACATTAATGAATCAATGGTACGAAAGTGGAGGAAGCAAGAAGATGCCCTGCGCCAGGTAAAGAAGACCAAACTGAGTTTCCGAGGAAACAAAGCAAGATGGCCACGGTTGGAGGACAAAATTGAACAGTGGGTTATTGAACAGAGAACCGCAGGTAGAAGCGTCTCTACTGTCTCTATTCGACTCAAAGCAACAGCGATCGCACGCGACATGGAGATCAACGACTTTCGAGGAGGTCCCTCTTGGTGCTTCCGTTTCATGAAAAGGCGGAATCTCTCTATCCGCACAAGAACCACTATGTCACAGCAACTGCCAAAGGATTACGAAGAAAAGCTGGCCATTTTCCATACCTACTGCAAGAACAAGATCAATGAACAGAAAATCCGACCAGAGCACATCACCAACATGGACGAGGTCCCCCTTACCTTTGATATCCCTGTAAACCGTACTGTCGAGAGAACAGGGACCAGTACGGTATCTATACGCACTACAGGAAACGAAAAGTCATCCTTCACTGTAGTTCTCGGTTGCCAGGCTAATGGCCAGAAACTACCACCCATGGTAATTTTCAAGAGGAAGACTCTGCCAAAAGAAAAGTTTCCGGTTGGCATCATCATCAAGGCTAACCCGAAGGGCTGGATGGACGAGGAGAAGATGAGTGAGTGGCTGAGAGAGGTTTACGTCAAGAGACCGGGTGGCTTTTTCCACGAATCTCCATCCCTATTGGTCTGTGACTCCATGCGCGCCCATCTGACAGATACTGTCAAAGCCCAAGTGAAGAAAACTAATTCGGTGCTTGCCATCATTCCGGGTGGATTAACCAAAGAACTGCAGCCACTAGATATAGGTGTCAACAGGTCGTTTAAAGTTAAACTGCGAGCTGCGTGGGAGCATTGGATGACAGAAGGCGAACACACATTCACCAACACAGGGAGGCAACGCCGGGCGAGTTACGCCACTATCTGCCAGTGGATCGTGGATGCCTGGGCGAAGGTATCAGTCACCAGTGTAATCCGAGCTTTCAAGAAGTCCGGAATTATCACTGAACAGCTAAGTACCGGTACCGATGACAGCAACGAGCCTGACTCGGATACTGATGAGAATGATGAGAGGGATACGGGCGTGCTTGATGCCGAAATCGCCCAATTGTTAAACTCAGACACTGAAGACGAAGAATTTGATGGATTTGCGGGAGAAGAATAAAGTGAAAAAGTGAGTGTCTGGTTTTGTACGGTATTCACCGGTAACTGAACAGTGTTAAGAGTTATTGAAGAATAAAGTGAAAAAGTGAGTGTCTGGTTTTGTATTTAATTGAACAGTGTTAAGAGTTATTGTTATAGACCATTTTATGGTTATTGCTAAAGAGTTGAATAAAATTTGACTTACAGTACCGCATCCGAGTTGTGTTTCATTAAATGCGCCTTATAATCCAGTGCGCCTAAGGCCGCGTACACACGGGCGGACTGTTCGCCCAACCTTGTCCGCTGAACAGTGTTTGGGCGGACAGTCCGCTCGTGTGTGGGCTTTCAGCGGACAGTTTCAGCGGACAGTTGGACGGACAAAGTCTTTCGGAAATTCCGAAAAACTGTCCGCTGAAACTGTGTTTGAGCGAACAGTCCGCCCGTGTGTGGGCCTGTCCGCTGTACTTTCGAAATGAGCGGACTGTTCCCGCTCGGAAAGTCCGCCCATTTCGAGCGCGTGTACAGGTAGGCGGGGTCCGCGAAGGAGACGTCGCGGGCTCCGCCGCCTGGAATGGGCTTAAAGGGGAACCCCAACGCCGAAAAAAATCGGCGTGGGGGTTCCCCCCAAGTCCACACCAGACCCTTGTCCGAGCACGCTACCCGGCCGGCCAGGAAAGGGGGGCGAGCGAGCGCGCCCCCCCTCCTGAGCCGTACCAGGCCGCGTGCCCTCAACATGGGGGGTGCCTTGGGGAAGGGGGGGCCGCGCGGCCCCCCCACCCCAAAGCACCTTGTCCCCATGTTGATGAGGACAAGGGCCTCTTCCCGACAACCCTGGCCGTTGGTTGTCGGGGTCTGCGGGCGGGGGGCTTATCGGAATCCGGGAGCCCCCTTTAAGAAGGGGGCCCCGGATACCGGCCTCCCACCCTATGTGAATGAGTATGGGGTACAATGTACCCCTACCCATTCACCTGTGAACTAAAGTACAATAAAAAACACAACACAGAGAAAAAATATTTTATTGCACAGCTCCGGGGGTCTTCGGGGGTCTTCTCGCCGGACTCCTCCGCTATGTGTGTGTAGCTCTTTTGCTAGCGGAGGAGTCCGGCTTTCTTCCTCCCCGCCGCCGGCCTCTTCTCCCGACTTCGGGGGTCTTGTCCCCCTCTTCGGTTCTTCTGCCGGGCCACCGCGCCTGGTCCGGTGGCCCGGTCTTCTGTCGCCGTCTTCCGTTCTTCTGTCGCCGCCTTCGGTTCTTCTGCCGGGCCACCGCGCCTTCTTGTAGCTCTTTTACAGGCGGTGGCCCGGTCTTCTGTCGCCGCTGTCGCCGCCGCCGCCGCCGCCGCCTTCCGTTCTTGTTCTTCTTCTTGTTCTTCTTCTTCTCCTGGAGATGTTGACTCGACGAGCTCTCCGGCCGGAATGCCAGAGCCGCGCTGTGCGGTCACTTATATAGTGACAATGGGGCGGTGTCACATGGTATATGTCACATGGGTTGGTCACATGGTGACCCCGCCCCCTTACGATGTCATAGTCCCCATGTGACATCAACCCATGTGACCAACCCATGTGACATATACCATGTGACACCGCCCCATTGTCACTATATAAGTGACCGCACAGCGCGGCTCTGGCATTCCGGCCGGAGAGCTCGTCGAGTCAACATCTCCAGGAGAAGAAGAAGAACAAGAAGAAGAACAAGAACGGAAGGCGGCGGCGGCGGCGGCGACGACAGCGGCGACAGAAGACCGGGCCACCGCCTGTAAAAGAGCTACAAGAAGGCGCGGTGGCCCGGCAGAAGAACCGAAGGCGGCGACAGAAGAACGGAAGACGGCGACAGAAGACCGGGCCACCGGACCAGGCGCGGTGGCCCGGCAGAAGAACCGAAGAGGGGGACAAGACCCCCGAAGTCGGGAGAAGAGGCCGGCGGCGGGGAGGAAGAAAGCCGGACTCCTCCGCTAGCAAAAGAGCTACACACACATAGCGGAGGAGTCCAGCGAGAAGACCCCCGAAGACCCCCGGAGCTGTGCAATAAAATATTTTTTCTCTGTGTTGTGTTTTTTATTGTACTTTAGTTCACAGGTGAATGGGTAGGGGTACATTGTACCCCATACTCATTCACATAGGGTGGGAGGCCGGTATCCGGGGCCCCCTTCTTAAAGGGGGCTCCCGGATTCCGATAAGCCCCCCGCCCGCAGACCCCGACAACCAACGGCCAGGGTTGTCGGGAAGAGGCCCTTGTCCTCATCAACATGGGGACAAGGTGCTTTGGGGTGGGGGGGCCGCGCGGCCCCCCCTTCCCCAAGGCACCCCCCATGTTGAGGGCACGCGGCCTGGTACGGCTCAGGAGGGGGGGCGCGCTCGCTCGCCCCCCTTTCCTGGCCGGCCGGGTAGCGTGCTCGGACAAGGGTCTGGTGTGGACTTGGGGGGAACCCCCACGCCGATTTTTTTCGGCGTTGGGGTTCCCCTTTAAGCCCATTCCAGGCGGCGGAGCCCGCGACGTCTCCTTCGCGGGCCCCTCCTACCTGTACACGCGCTCGAAATGGGCGGATTTGCCTCCGCCTTACGTGGGCGAGTCCGTTCATTTCAAAAGTTGAGCGAACTGTTTGCCCAACCTTGTTCGTCAAACAGTCCGCTCGTGTGTGGGCAAGTCCGCTCATGCAAATTTTGAGCGGACTGTTTGATGAAACTGTTTGCCGAACAAGGTTGGGCGAACAGTCCGCCCGTGTGTACGCGGCCTTATAGTCCGATGCGCCTTATATATGGAAATATCCATTATATTAGCCGGTCGTTGCTAGTGCGCCTTATAATCCGGTGCGCCTTATCGTCCGAAAAATACGGTACCCAAAAGTCTTTTAAAAGTATCCATTCTACCCGCAGCCACCACTGGTTGTGGAAGTGTTCCACATCCATTCCTTATTGCCCTGATAGTTGAAAACCCCCTGCAAAGTTTAAGGTTAAACCACTTCTCCTCATGCCTCATTGTATGACCCCGTGTCCTATTACAGTCCATGAGACTTTATTGTTTTTCCTATGCTGGGATCCCCATTGAGGTATTTGTAGATTATCATGGCCCCTCTCAATCGTCGCTTCTCCAACGAGAATAAATGTAGTGTTTGCACTGTAGTTGAGGTACTCCACTCCCTTTATTAGTTTCATTGCCCTTCTTTGGACTTTCTCCAGCTCCAGCACAACTCTTATATATATATATACTGTTAACGATGCTGAGGATTTGTTAAGGCCTGAAGTTTATTGGTCAGAAAAAGTGGTTCCCATAGGGTAAATGTTCATTGCAGTTTGTTTATTCAGGGGTCTCACCCATGTAGTGTGAGAAGGTTCCGGGATAGTGAATGAAAAGGAGAGGACTGATGTAAAGTTTTCTCTGATTTTACAATTGTCTATTTGGGACCTGGAATTTTGGAGGTTCAGAGAGATTTTAGGGTGGGAAAGAACCTCCACCCCTGAATACCGTGACTCTGAACCTGAAACTTTAGCTACAGGAAGCAGCACTGAAGACTGGACGATAGTAGTGCAGAGGGGTGGATTAATAGGAGCTGTAGGAGACACCTGTAAATTTAAAATAACACAGACATCACAAGTCCAGGCATTGGCTATACTGTCTCCCACTGCTCCCACGACATTAGCAAAAAAGTTACTTTGTGTCGCCTTCAACTGGACCTATGGTGTTGTGATGACAGCCTGCTGCTATGTGCTGCCATGTCGAATCCAACCATATTACATTAGCTGGCTACAGATTAGGGCACTCCTCCTGAAGACCACACTACATAGCAAGACTGGAAAAGCTTACTCCTCGGGATTCAACCAAAAAAGGTGATTAACTTTTTAATAGCCAACTTACTGTCTTGTCAATCAATCATTGAGATATATATATATATATATATATATAAACACTTTTTGCTTATTAACACTTTCCTATTTTATCTCTTTCTGTTCACCATGTCCTCTCATGGATCCAGCTGTTTCCCTCGCTTTACACTGTGTCTGTCCACTATGTATGTAACACTCTCTTTTCTTATTCTCACTTTCTCTCAACCATATTCCTTGATGTAGCAAATAAACTTTCTCTCTCTCTTTCCCAGCATAGTGAAAGTAATGCTACTGTATGACCTTGAAGAGGAATTGGAAGAAGACTAAATCATATCGGAGGATTTCTAGACTTTGGTAAGTATTAAAGTGGTTGTAAACACGTTATTTTTTCTTCTTTTTAAAAACCACCTGCGAGACAAAGCTATAATGAGCTAGTATGACCAGCATACTAGCTCATTATGCATCACTTACCTTAGATCGGAGCCCCCAAAGTGGTCCTCATCTCCCCCTCCAGCCGCAGCCATCTCTCCACAGATACCTGGAAGGTTACTTCTGGGTATCGCCGCTCCGGTCAACCAAGACGCCGCTCCGCGCATGCGTGCGGGAGACGTCAAATACGGCAAGGCTGGATTTGTGAATGGGGATTAACCCTGTGAATGCACTGTTGTCTACGGCGCTGAATACTATCACTGAACTGGCCCTGAATACTATCACCATAGTAGCATACTACGTTTTGTTGTAGAACAAGAATTGTAAAAATAAATATTGAACAGTGCAAAACATTTCTAATTTAGGTACCTACCAGAATGGGCAGGTGCTCGACTTGGGCCTGTGGATGAGGCTTCATCATGACAGACACATACAAGTCAAAAACTTCACAGGTATGTATTAACCATACACATCTTTTATGATGTATGAATAATGGCAAACTTGTATGTAGGGATGCACGATAGCAGTATTGGATACGAGTAATTTTTTATCTGTGCTTGTCGTCAATACCAAAGACCATTCAGGTGCATCCAGGTGCTGTTAGAGAGCCAGCTTCACAGCTTATCAGGAAGCCAGGCCTCCCGGATTCTTGTTTGGCAGGGAAGCCGGCGCCAAGCTCCCTCATGGCACCTGGACACAGGTAATGGTATTTGGTATTGACGACTACAGATAAAAGATTACTCGTAGCCAATACCAGTATCCATACGTGGAGGGAATCTCAAGTGATGCATGTTCCTTTCAAACATAAAATAAAGACAGCTGTATAGAACACTTTTCAAGGTCATTATATGTTGTAGTCCAAAGTATCAGTAACAGAAATGGAAATAGTATTAGTCATCACGACTAATCAGTCCCGATCACGGCCAGCAATGCCAGCGACCACCTGCCCCCTGCCAGTGCCCACCTGCCCCCTGCAGTGCCATCCTGAATAAAAGTAAGTGCCCCCGTCAGTGCCACCCAGCAGTGCCCATAGTGCCCACAGTGCCACCCACAGTGCCACCCATCAGTGCCACCCACAGTGCCACCCACAGTGCCCACAATCTGCCTCAAAGGTGCTGCACCCCAGTGCCGCCCATCAGTGCCCAGCAGTGCCGCCCATCAGTGCCCAGCAGTGCCGGCCATCAGTGCCCAGCAGTGCCACCTATCAGAGCCACCTATCAGTGCCACCTATCAGTGCCCATCAGTCCCATCTATCAGTGGTACCTATCAGTGCCCATCCGTGCCACTCATCCGTGCCACTTATCCGTGCCACCCATCCGTGCCATCTTATCTGTGCCCATCTTTGCCCATCAGTGCCGCCTTATCTGTGCCCATCGGTGCCGCCTTATCTGTGCCTATTAGTGCCACCTTAACTATGCCTATCAGTGCCCACCAGTGCAGCCTATCAGTGCCCACCAATGCAGCCCATCAGTGCCCACCAATGCAGCCCATCAGTGCCCACCAATGCAGCCTATCAGTGCCGCCTAATCGTCGCACTTCAATGAAGGAGAAAAATGACCCGTTTGCAAAATTTTATAACAAACTATTAAAACATGATTTTTTTTTTTTTTTGCATCTTTTTTTGTTTGTTTAGCAAAAAATTAAACTCCGAGCTGTAACTAAATACCACCAAAAGAAAGCTCTATTTGTGGGAAAAAAATGATAAAAATTTCATTTGGGTACAGTGTTGTATGACCGCGCAATTGTCATTCAAAGTGCATCAGCGCTGAAAGCTGAAAATTGGTCTGGGACTGAGGGGGGTTTAAGTGCCCAGTAAGCAAGTGGTTAAGCAACCAGCTATGTAATAAAGTGTACAATGTCACATAATAATCAATATCTAAGCACTAAAATATGCTTTTATTAGGCAAAAATAATTTGCACAAACGTAGAAAAAAAAAACATGTATATTAACACGTATACATATATGCAACTATTAACAAAAAGGTGAGCTGAGCTACCTTGGGTCCTGGAACAGAGGAAGAACTAGCCCTCAGATTTCCAAAGGAGAGGGTTCTCTGCTGCTTTGAGTACTAGCAGACGAACTCCCAGGCAATGGAGCATTGTGCCTGGAAATTGCTTCCATCAAAGAGAGTCTCAAATGCTCCATTGCCTGGTTCTGCTGTTGGTTTACTTGGGCCAACATAATCTCCATATGGTCAGTCTGTTGCCTGGCTGCAAGTTGAATGCTCTGGGTTAACCTCCTGATGTCCTGTGACATCCTTCTATTGTCACTTGCCAGACTCTGAAGTTCTCTGAGGAGCCTCTGATGCACTGCATCGGGGACAGTTGCTGATCCACGCGGTACAGCAGTAGATGGCAGTGCCATCTGGGTACGAGGGAGCAACAGCTGTGGCTGCTCCTGTAGAGGCACACCAGGGGCAGCATCAGATGGTGGCACATCACAGTTTACAGTAATGTTCTGAACCTCCGTTCACAGTGGTATCTTAATATTCTCCGCCACCTTCATAGCACCTCCCCACAGCTTTGTCCATTGTCCTCCTTCACATCACAGCCCCCTGCAACTCTGGCTCCCTTCACATTACACAGCCCCCTGCATCTCTGGGCCCCTTCACATTACACAGCACCCTGCATCTCTGGGCCCCTTCACATTACACAGCACCTTGCATCTCTGGGCCCCTTCTGGGCCCTTTCACATTATACAGCACCCTGCATCTCTGGGCCCCTTCACATTACACAGCACCCTGCATCTCTGCCAGTAGGGATGAGCTTCGTGTTCGAGTCGAACATCGGCTGTTCGCCCGTTCGGCGAATTCCGAACGTTATGGACCGTTCTCGCCAAATTCGTGTGGCGCTCACGGTCCACAATGCACTGCGATGGCGCAGTGCATTGCTGGCTCATGATTGGCCAAGCATGCACTGTGACCCCGCATGCTTGGCCAATCACAGCGCCGGCAGCGAGGAGAGCCATGATTGGCCACAGGCAGGATGCCTGTGGCCAATCATAGCTCAGGCTGTGTAGTACACACCCCACACTATATAAGGCCACCAGCGCGGCGGCCTTGTGTAGTGTGTTGGCATCTGTAGCAGTTAGTGGGTGTTCTGTGTACCTTCAACACAGTATACACCGATCGTTATCGGCCGATTTTTCGTTCTTGTTCTTCTGTAGTGGTTGTTGCCTGCGTGCCCTGACCGCAGTATACACTGCTATATTCACCTCTATATCTAGCGATATATCTATCTTTTATAATAGAGCTGTCAGTCAGTGTTAGGAGATTGTGCGTGCTGTCTGCATGCTCTGAACCCAGTATACACCGCTATATCCACCTATATTGCTAACTATCTTGCTCGTTTTAAATAGAGCTTTCAGTCAATGTTAGGAGATTGTGCGTGCTGTCTGCGTGCTCTGAACGCAGTATACACTGCTATATCCACCTATATAGCTAAATATCTTGCTCGTTTTAAATAGAGCTTGCAGTCAGCGGTAGGAGATTGTGCGTGCTGTCTGCGTGCTCTGAAAAAGATGGACGGCAAAACAAATTATAGAGGGGTGATAACCCTTCCCTATGTTTTCCAAAAAGCTTAAAAATAGTTTTTTTGACTGGAGCTACACTTTAAAAATGTACCAGTTGAAAATTACAAACAGATTCAACTTAACACAACAAACCTACACAGTCCCTGTCTTGTTTGCACCGCCTGTATACTGCTGTTCTGAGTATATAGGGCCTGGGGGCCACACGCATTTCCTTTTTATAATATGGGTACGGGGTTCCCCTAATATGCGTACAAGACCCAAAGGGGCTGGTAATGGGCAGGGAGGGCTACCCATGCCATTTTTCTCAATGATTTTCAACCATATTGCAGGAACCAGATATAACATTAAAACCGCAAGCAGTTTTAAATGACGTTATTTCCGTTAAATGTCATTTTGTGCAGGGACTGTTATAAACACGGGAAACACGTGGCACTTCACAGGCATACTACAGACACCCCCCCCCAGGCACGATATTTAAAGGAATATTTCACTTTTTTTTTCACTTTAATCGTCATTAAAATCAGTGCTCCCGAAAAAAAGGCAGTTTTTAAAAGTTTTTTTTGCATTGACCCATGTCCCCTGGGGCAGGAGCCAGGTCCCCAAACCCTTTTTAGGACAGTATCCTGCATATTAGCCATTAAAATTAGCACTTTTAATTTCGAACGTTCGAGTCCCATAGACTTCAATGGGGTTCTAATGTTCGTACGAATTTGGGGTCCGTTCGAAAGTTCTGGCGCGAACCGAACCGGGGGGTGTTCAGCTCATGCCTATCTGCCAGTTTCCCAGCTCTGCCCCTGTCAGAATACAGCCTCCACAGCTCTGCCCCTTTCTACCTTATTTGGTCTCACAGAGTTGGAGACACAGTGGGAGACACAGCAGCACTGAATAGTGGGTAGGAGCGGGAGGTGCCTAGCAACCAATCACCTGCTGGTTAACTTGGAAAGTTATCTTCAAAAGCTCCGTTCTTGCCCAATATTCAGAGCTGCCTTGTCTCCTGCTGTGTCTCTGGCTCAGTGTGCAGAACGGCACATAAATGGCTGGACTGTGGCGGTCTGGATGGCACAGTGTCTCGGTATGCATTTAGCCCACAGTCCGCCATTTAGAGATGTCTGCTTTAAATGTTAAATAGATGTTTGTTATTATGTTTATTTATTATTATGTTTGCTTTGTGTTTATGTTAGGTACTCACCACTGCCAGAATATTGAGGGCAGGAACTTGGAGCTGATCCTTCCACAGATGACGTTGCTCGATCTGCAAAACATGAATGTAAAGTAAAACGTAAGTCTTACATGCGTAGTCATAAAAAAAAAATATAGTGAGCTGGAAACAATATATAATGATATATTTTATTTTACTCACCAGCTCTCTGATGCTCGGCTGGACCCTTTCTGCTGACTCCAGGGACATCCTCATCTGCAAGCAGGCCATCTCTCAGCTTGCCTCCCACTGTCTGAAGACCACAGCCTTTCCTCCAGCAGACTGGGCCAGAAGATGCTTCTCTATCTTTTTATTAACTGACACCCGACAATCATAAAACCTGCAAAGGAAAAAAATAAGATATAGTATAGTTAATACACGTTACAACAATATTATTTTTATTTTACATGTTACTTTTCTGTGTCTGTGCCAAATAAATATTTGTGTTACGTTCAAATCAGTTTATTGACTATATTGTGTATTTTTCACATATATGTGGTGTGTTCTAAGAGTGATATAATATTTGAATAATTACCTGTGCCTGACACCAGAGGTGGCCCTGCAAACCTTGGAGACTGAATTCACTGAGTCCCGAACTCGTTCCCAGGCTGCTCTCTTCTCCGACGTTGAGACATTTAGGTTGAAGAGTCTCAGTTTGTCTCTGTTCACTGCAGCAATCAATGCAGAATTCTCCTCTAGGGTAAATACGGGCCCCCTTGATCTTCCCTGTCTCTTGGTTCGCTGGTGATGCTGCCAGTCGGCGTCAGAAATCTCTTCTGATGTAGGGGTGGACACTTGCCTCTTCTTTTGGACATGCACCCGCTCCACTCCACCTCCATGGGCATGCTCTCTTCTATGCCTTGGCTCCACTCCACGCCTCCGTTCACCTCCACTCTTCCTCTCCCCTTCACGCCTCTCCTCTCCTCCAATCCTCCTCTCCCCTCCCTGCCTCCTCTCCCCTCTACGCTTCCTTTTCTCTACTCTCCCCTCCACACCTCCTCTCCTCTTCCCTCCACGCCTCCTCTTCTCTACTCAACCCCCCACTGATCCTCCTCTCACCTCCACTCCTCTCCCCTCCAGGCCTCCGCTCCCCTCCACGCCCCTCCTCCCCTACACTCCTCCTCTCCCCTCCATGCCTCTCCTCCGCTACACTCCTCCTCTCCCCTGAGTCCCCTCCACTCCTCCACTCCCCTCCACGCCCCCAAGGCAGGACTTAGGGTGCTGGGGGCCCCTGGGCTTGAGTCCCTTTCGGGGCCTACCTTCTATATTAATTTGTCGCCATCTGGTGCCGTAACAATATAATCGATCCAATCGTTATTTGAAGTGCCAAGCTACTTTTAAAAGGTGACTGGTACCGTAGACAGTGTTAAATGCTAAACAAAGTAATAATCTATTACTGATTGAAGCTTGAAAAGTTTTTTTCCAATAAATAAATAATGATTAAAAAAGTTCAAAGTGATCAAGTATTTATTGCAATGCACAAATGTCTTGGTCAGAATGAGAACATAAAACACTTATTTACCTGGAAAACATATTGAAAAACAATCAACTACCTTGTAAGGTTGCAACCATAACAAATCAATTGCAAAAATATAACAAAATAACTCATTGAACAAAGTAGTGCAAGATAAATTGTACATTCTACTCCTCCTGAGTATTACGATACCACATATGTGGGACTTTTCCACAGCCTGGCCACTTAGAGAGGCCCAACATGCAGGGAGCGCCATCACGTGTTCTAGGAGCATAAATTACACATCTAACTTCTTGACTACCTATTACACTTTTGAAGGCCCAGGAGCACCAGGACTATGACACGTGACACTGATGTGGCACTGATGACACGTGGCACTGATGTGGCACTGATGACAGATGGCACTAATATGTGGCACTGCTGACAGATGGCACTAATACGTGGCACTGATGACACGTGACACTGATAACAGATGGCACATGGCACTAGGGACAGGTGGCACTGAGGACAGATGGCACTGGGGACAGGTGGCACTGATGACACGTGACACTGATGACAGATGGCAATTATACGTGGCACTGGGGACAGGTGGCACTGGGGACATATGGCACTGATGACAGATGGCACTTATATGTGGCACTGGGGACAGGTGGCATTGGGGACAGATGGCACTGATGACAGATAGCACTTATGCGTGGCACTGGGGACAGGTGGCACTGGGGACAGATGGCACTGGGGATAGGTGGCACTTATAAATGGCAGTGGCACTGGGGACAGGTGGCACTGGGGACAGATGGCACTGATGACAGATGGCACTTATACGTGGCACTGGGGACAGATGGCACTGGGGACAGGTGCCACTTATACATGGCAGTGGCACTGGGGACAGGTGGCACTGGGGACAGGTGACACTGATGAAAGATGGAACTTATACGTGGCACTGGGGACAGATGGCACTGGGGATAGGTGGCACTTATACATGGCAGTGGCACTGGGGACAGATGGCACTGATGACAGATGGCACTAATACGTGGCACTGATGACAGATGGCACTTATACATGGCACTGGGGACAGATGGCACTTATACATGGCAGTGGCACTGGGGAGAGGTGGCACTGGGGACAGATGGCACTTATACATGGCACTGGGGACAGGTGGCACTTATACATGGCAGTGGCACTGGGGACAGGTGGCACTGATGACAGATGCCACTTATACGTGGCACTGGGGACAGGTGGCACTGATGACAGATGGCACTTATACGTGGCACTGGGGACAGATGGCACTGGGGACAGGTGGCACTTATACATGGCAGTGGCACTGGGGACAGGTGGCACTGGGGACACATGGCACTTATACGTGGCACTAGGGACAGGTGGCACTTATACATGGCAGTGGCACTGGGGACAGGTGGCACTGGGGACAGGTGGCACTGATGACAGATGGCACTTATATGTGGCACTGGGGAGAGGTGGCACTGATGACAGATGGCACTTATACGTGGCACTGGGGACAGGTGGCACTGATGACAGATGGCACTGAGTACAGATGGCACTTATACGTGGCACTGGGGACAGGTGGCACTTACTTATACATGGCAGTGGCACTGGGGACAGGTGGCACTGATGACAGATGGCACTTATACGTGGCACTGGGGACAGATGGCACTGATGACAGATGGCACTTATACGTGGCACTGGGGACAGGTGGCACTGATGACAGATGGCACTGAGTACAGATGGCACTTATACGTGGCACTGGGGACAGATGGCACTGGGGACAAGTGGCACTGGGGACAGATGGCACTGGGCACAGGTGGCACTGGGGACAGGTGGCACTGGGGACAGAGAGATGGCACTGGGGACAGATGGCACTGGGGACAGCACTTTACATTGTTTTTTTTATTTTTTTACTCACAGTGACAGGCTGCACGTCGCTCTCCCTCCTCACAGGCTGTCTCTGTGAGGGGGAGAGCCGGCGATGAGAGATGATCTCATGATATCTCTCATTGGACAGATCAGTGCTAAATGGCCGCTGTGATTGGCCATTTAGCATGATCTGTGATTGGCTGTGTCCAAGGGACACTGCTGACACAGAACTTCCCCCATGCGCGCCCGCGGCACGCATCAGGGGAAGTAAACAAATACGTCCTCCCAGCAACTGCCGTCCGCGCTGTAGCCTGCTATAGCGCGGACGCCTAGTGCAAAGTATGGGCTCGTGGGGCTCGCGGGGCCCCCTATTGGACGGGGCCCATGGGCTTGAGCCCCGTCAAGCCCTATTGAAAGTCCGGCCCTGACGCCCCCCCTCCCCTACACTCCTCCTCTCCCCTCCATGCCTCTCCTCCGCTACACTCCTCCTCTCCCCTGAGTCCCCTCCACTCCTCCACTCCCCTCCACGCCCCCCCCCCTGCACTCCTCCTCTCCCCTCCATGCCTCTCCTCCACTACACTCCTCCTCTCCCCTGAGTCCCCTCCTCCACTCCTCCGCTCCCCTCCACTCTCACTCACACCAACAACTCTCATACCATCACCAACATTCTCACTCACAAGTCTCACACGTCCATTCTCACTCCCAGACATTCTAATTTCACCAAAAGCACCAAACAACACAAAAACAAACACAAATCTAACAAGAAAACTCTCTGCTCTGCTCTCTGCTCTGCTCTCTGCTCCTCCCTCACCACACCACTATACAACCTCTCAAAATGGCATACAGGGGCGGAGACTATAGCCACATGTCAAAAATGAAAGTAAAAAAAATTGAGATTTCGAATAGTTACGAATAACCGCGATGTATTAGAAAAGTACGAATCCATTCGAAGCACGCAGCACCGCAGCGCCACTGTCAGACGTGTAAATTTACGAATCAACGTCAACGAACAGAAAAGGTTATGAATGTACGAATCCATTCGAAGCACGTTAGACAGCGCCGCCATTGTGTGAGAGACGCGTAAAATTACAAATCAACAAACAAAAAAAAAGTTATGAATTTACGAATCCATTCGAAGCACCTTAGGCAGCGCCATTGAAATAATTTCGGATCATGTTGAAATCATTTCGAATGCGGTTGAAATATTTTCGAATTTGGTTGAAATATTTTCGAATGTGGCCGATTTTTCGAATTCGGTAGAAAACTAAACGAAATCCGAAAACGAATTTAAGGAAGTTAACGAATGTAACTAAACGAAATTAATGAATTAACGAATTAAAACGAAACAAAACTAAACTAATTTTTTTCCTTTTGCACATGTCTATAGTGTAAATAAGTGTAAAAGACTTTTTATTTTATCAACATAAAATCATGGCAATTGAAACAAGGTAATCCAATGTTCTCACTGAAAACCAACAGGGCGCTTCTGCAAAGCGTGGATATCTGTTTCTCACATTCAATTTGTATATTCATCACACCACTGGTATTTATGTTATCAAGTTAAATACAATCTCCTCATCAGAGGCAAATATAATTACCACATCATAGGCATTTAACCGTTCTGGGCTAAATATTTTCTTAACTAATTGCAAACATTCATTTTGTGTAAACACTTGCCAGAGGGCATAGCACTTCAAACGAGAATTTTTTAATTTTACTGCACTAGCACTAAGGCCGCGTACACACGGGCGGACTGTTCGCCCAACTTTGTCCGCTGAACAGTGTTTGGGCGGACAGTCCGCTCGTGTGTGGGCTTTCAGCGGACAGTTTCAGCGGACAGTTTGACGGACAAGGTTTTTCGGAATTTCCGAAAAACTGTCCGCTGAAACCTTGTTTCAGCGAACAGTCCGCTCGTGTGTAGGCTTGTTCGTCAAACAAAGTTGCGCGCATGCTCAGAAAGGATTTTCACGCCGAAAGCTATAATGCAGTGTATAGGACGTCGTATTTTTCGTCCCGTCGTACGTGCCGTTCACGTCATCGCGCACGGTTTCAGCAAACTGTTCGTCCGTCGTGTGTGGCCATGTCCGTCCATGCTAAGTTTGAGCGGACTGTTTGCCGAAACTGTTTGACGGACAAAGTTGGGCGAACAGTCCCCGCGTGTGTACGCGGCCTTATTCAACTCACTTCAACATCATACTTTAATTATATTTATTTTTATTTTTAAAAGTGCAATACACTCATAAAGTTGCTTTGTTCATAGCATTATTGAAATAATGTTTTAGTTTCACAGTGTACCCCAGACTGGCTGAGGGCACAACACCAACACTTGATATTAAGGTTTATTTCTTATTTTTCTTTTTGGTATCTCACCATCAAATTGTGGGATTTTTAACGTTAACCACGGAAGGACCGAGCCTCTTTTCCAGATTTGGTGTTTACATGTTTAAAACATACAGCAAGTTATTTTTTTTGCTAGAAAATTACTTAGAACCCCCAAACATTATATATTTTTTTTCTAACACCCTAGAGAATAAAATGGCGGTCATTGTAATACTTTTTTCCACACCGTATTTGTGCACTTTTTTTGGAAAAAATTCACTTTTTTGAATAAAAAAATAAGACAACAGTAAAATTAGCCCAATTTGATACCCAACATGTCATGCTTTTTGATACCCAACATGTCATGCTTCAAAATTGCGCCCGCTCATGGAATAGCGTCAAACATTTACCCTCAAAAATCTCCATAAGCGACATTTAAAAAATTCTACAGGTTGCATGTTTTGCGTTACAGAGGAGGTCTAGGGCCAGAATTATTGCTCTCGCTCTACCGATCATGACGAAAGCTCACATGTGTGGTTTAACTGCCGTTTTCATATGCGGGCGCTACTTGCGTATGCCTTCGCTTCTGTGCGCGAGCTCGTCGGGCGGGGTGTCTGAAAAAAAAATTCTTATTTATTTTACTTGATTTTATTTATTTTTACACTTTAAAAAATAAATGGATCACTTTTATTCCTATTACAAGGAATGCAAACATCCCTTGTAATAGAAAAAGGCATGAAAGGTCCTCTTAAATATGAGATCTGGGGTCAGATCTCATATTTGGACTTAAATGCAATTAAAAAAAAAAGTAATTTGAAAAAATTACATTGAAAAAAATCCTTTAAGAGGTATGGGTGGAATTGACGCTTTGACGTCTCTTCCGCCCTCCTATGGTATAGAGACGAGTGGGGGCCAGCTTAACCTCACTCGTCTCCATACCCAGTCGATGAAAGGACCCGATCGCCTCCGCTGCTTACTGGAGCCGTCGGTAGCAGCGGAGGCGATCGGGTCCTTTCATCGACTGGGTATGGAGACCGGCGGGAGGGGGTGGCACCTCTCCCGCCGCCGATAACGGTGATCTCGAGATGAACCCGCTGAGGAGACCACCGTTATCTCACACAGGACCACCTCCTGTAAAGAGGGATATCTTGGTTGTGGCAGCAGCTGCTGCCGTTACCGAGATATCCCTCTTCAAAGTACCGACGTATATGTACATGAGGCGGTCCTTAAGTGTAAGTGGTTAAAGGCACCACACGTATGCAGAGGGTGTAGCACCTAAATAAGAAGTTCTTAAGAAAAAAATTTTCAGCAAGCACTAGACACTTTTTTGAGCACAAGTCACTTTGTTGTTTGCTTTTTGGATTTTTATATTGTTTTTTATAGTGGGTTATCATAGGTGCCACATTATCTTATCTCTTGGTTCCCATCACCTTGACCTATTCCATTCAAATGAACAAAAATGGTGAACCCTATAGAGAAATTTTAAATTCTCAAAAAATGTTGCCAGCATCCCATAACTGATTCTATGAGGAGTCAAAAAGAGAGACATAAGTACCCCCCAGTACAGCGGGACTTTATAGGCGAACAAGAAAATCCTTATTTGTTAAAATATCATTTATTTGAAAAAATATATAGTAAAAAGTATGTATAAAATACATTCCATGCAGGAAAATTCTTTTACATACAATCCATTTTTAAAACAAATTCACAAATGAATACAAACAATCCTTCAACAGCCTGACATGTTTCAGGATATGATCCCTTCTTCAGAGGCGTTTTTAGGAGAGTATAAGTATATTTTGAAAAAAAGTAGAAATGATCTCAGCAAGGACATTTTTTAGACAAAGAAAGATTATACTGTGTCTGAACTTGTATGAAACTTGTATGAAATATATGTCCATAGATTGATTCTTCAAGTTCCTTTTAAAGAGGAAGTAAACTCTCCCACTCTGATGCTTCTTTTCATTTAGTCCATTATAATAAGTAATTATCAAACTATAGCCACTGTAATCCAGCCCAAATCACATACTACTTACTGTTTAAAGAAATTTTAAAAAACTTATTTCCAGGGGTTAGGCAGCACCATCTTAAGTATTGTTTTCTGAGGCCACAGTGGAGTGTATTTCAGCCCTTACTTTGAGCACTTCCTGTACTGTTAACCAAGCCTCCTTCTCAATCCAATGTTTCTATGGCAACCCTGCATTCCTGTTCATAGCTGACTTGTTTTGTTTGATAGTATTTACTTGTGCTGATTATCTAGTGTTTGCCTGTGTGAGTCCTATCAGCTTCAGGTGATAAGTCTGCAGTTATTCTGTCCCATGCCCTGCTTTACACTGCATGTGAGGTCACATGGTCACATGGTGTGTACAAGGAAGCTCTGAGTGATTATGAAGTCTCCTGGGATATCAGAGGTGTGCCGTAGAAAGTCCTGATAACAGACAAGTACATAGAGAGCCGTAAATCAGGGGAGATCTGGGTATGCTCAGTGACATCATTCTAAAGAACAAAAAGGATTACAACAAAACTAAGCAAGTAAGGAGATATTTACAAGCAGTGTTCATTAGGTTTTTTTGCTGATTTACATGGGACAAAGTTGTGGGGGAGGGTTTACAACCACATTAAAAACCTTGAAAAAGTTTTGCCACTGTCTGTCCACTAAGGAACAATGAATGCCACCTGAGCCCAGAGAAGCCCACATAAAGATCAGAAGAAAAAACTAAATAATTTGGAATACCCCGCTCTTGGACTACAAATATGTGAATAAATATATGAGCTGCTCCCCTCAAAAGTACAAAGAAACTTGACTTTGTAAGTTGTGGGTTGTGAAATGGTAAAGGGGGCGCTAAAATAAAATAATAACAATAAAGTGCTCTAGTGCTTAATACCGCAGATATTTTACTATTCAATACATAATGCAATATACATTGAATACATATAATTAATCAACTCAAAAAAGTGAACATATATAACAAGTAAACAAATTGTCCATAGAATATAGTGAAAATGAAGTAGGAATAAATCCTGTGTCCCGTCACCGCTTTGGAGGAATGGACAAACACAGCACCCAGTGAATTATGGTAAATACCCTACTCACCAACTCATCTTGACCCCTTTATTTAACCACTTCCCGACCAGCGCACGACGATGTACGTCGACAGCATGGCACGGGCAGGCATATTGGCGTACATGTACGTCCAATATTCGTTGCCGCCGTGCCATCGGGAGCGCGCCGCCGGCGGCGCGCTCCCGCGCTGGTCGGGACCCCCGTGAGTCCGGTCGCGGGACCCGCGAACTCGATCGCCGCGGGCATCCCCGCGATCGTCTCACGGAGCGGCCGAATGGAGGAAATGCTGTATAAACAACATTTTCACATTCTGCCTAGCAACTAGTGACGCTGATCTCTGCTCCATGTGATTGGAGCAGAGATCAGTGTACACTAAATGAAAGCCCAACCCCCCCACAGTTAGTAACACACCCCTAGGAACACTTAACCCCTACACTGCCACCCACAGGTTAACCCTTTCACTGCCAGTGTCATTTACACAGGAATCACTGCATTTATATAGCAGTGATTACTGTATAAATGACAATGGTCCCAAAAATGTGTCAAAAATGTCCGATGGGTCCCCGACAATGTCGCAGTCACAATAAAAATCGCAGATCGCCGCCATTACTAGTAAAAAAAAAAATAATAAAAAATTATTAATAAAAATGCTATAAAACTATCCCTATTTTGTAAACGCTATAACTTTTGCGCAAACCAATCAATAATCGCTTATTGCGATTTTTTTTACCAAAAATATGTAGAAGAATACGTATCGGCCTAAATTGAGGGAAAAAAATGTTTTTTTATATATTTTTGGGGGATATTTATTATAACAAAAAGTAAAAAATAATGCGTTTTTTTCAAAATTGTCGCTCTATTTTTGTTTATAGCGCAAAAAATAAAAACCGCAGGGGTGATCAAATACCACCAAAAGAAAGCTCTATTTGTGGGAAAAAAAGGACGTCAATTTTGTTTGGGAGCCACATCGCACGACCGCGCAATTGTCAGTTAAAGCGACGCAGTGCCGAATCGCAAAAAGTGGTCTGGTCTTTGACCAGCAAATTGGTCCGGTCTGAAAGTGGTTAAAAAGTAAGGTCCATTCAAATGATATTATCTTTCAAAGGCTTCTGTCCTGATTTGTTACATCCAGCAGAGGGTATAACACATTGAACATCAGTACATAAATTACATTGCACCCTGCAGAGGGTGTATTCTCTGAATATCAGCACACTAAGCCAGTATATATTTGTATCTGGTTTTCAGTGCGTGTAGTCAGTTCCTATCTGTTTTTCAGTGCGTTCTTATCCGCTCATTGCTGATTTTGAGCTCGCTCTTCACAGGCCTTGCTGTTCTTCAGTGCGTTCTGTTAACTTCGTTCTGACCAGCCGATCGTTTTGAAGCCATGTTGCAGGTACGTACTCGTTGCAGAGTTCGTGCTGTATGGGGGCTTGGTGTTGAGGTTCATACTTTGACCCAAGCTCAGTCCATGAACAGGGAGAGGTGGAGTTCATGGACCAAGAATTGGTTACTCCAGCGTGACCAATTCTCTAATATGCCTTTGCTGCATGGGATTCAGAAGAATAATCCTGATGATTTCAGGAACTTTCTCAGGGTGACGGACCCTGTTTTTCACCATTTGTTGGCTTTGCTGTCCCCTTATATTATGAAGCAGGACACCTGCATGTGGCAAGCCATCACTCCAGAGCAGAGGCTAGTCGCCACGTTGCAGTACTTGGCAACTGGGAGAAGTCTACAGGACCTCAAGTTCTCTACAGACATCTCCCCCCAGGCTCTGGGGATCATTATTCCAGAGACCTGTTCTGCCATCATTCAGGTCTTGCAGAAGGAATATATTAAGGAAAGATTTCTCCTTTAACATCACATTAAATGTATTTAATGTTTTCTAATGTATTGTATTTATTTCATCATTCCCTAATTTCCATGATAAGAATATGCCGTGAATGTCCCCTTTATCCTAATGCATGCTGTAAGCTTTTAATACTCCTTTTTTGGCTTACATGCATATTTACCCTCACTAACCACCCCAGCATGCTATCCTGGGCCCATATACACCTAGCCTAGTCACATAACAATGTATTTTGTCAGCTCCATTGTAGTGCTTTACCCATAACACCCCCTAAAATGTGTACAAATGTTATTTTGTGTTTAATTAACCACTTCCCACCCGGCCAATGTACATATACGGCCGGGTGGGAGCTCTCTACTTCTGATAGGACGTTCAGGAATGTCCTTCAGAAGGAGCGGGGTCGCGCGTGCCCGCGCAGCTTGCGCGATCCCGATGTGCTCGTGTCACCTGGACATGGCGCATCTCGGATCGGCAGGAGGGCTCTGTGATTGGCCCTCCTGATCAATGACGGCTGTCATGTGATGTAAACAAACAGCCGGTTGCTAGGCAATCGGCTCCTCCTCTCCTCACACAGAAGTCATCGCTGAGGAGAGGAGAGCAGATCGCTGCAGCCGGCTGGTGATCAGTGAGTATGAGCTGTTTTTACAGCTTTTTACTCACTGATCACCAGTCTAGTGTAAACACACATCACCACACAGTGTAAACACACGTCACCACAATACACATGTCACCACACATGTCCCCAAAACACATATGTCCCCAAATAATAAAAAGACATGTCCCCAAATAAAAAAACACATGTCCCCCACATATGTCCCACTAATATCACATGTTCCAATGATTATCTGCACACATATGTACATGATCACCTGCACACATATGTACGTGATCACCTGCACACGGAATTTTTTTTACCAAAAACATGTAGTGGAATACATTTTGGCTTAAATTTATGACAAAATTTGATTTTATTGGATTTCTTTTAAAATAGAAAAAAGAAAATGTTGTTTTTTTTTCCAAATTTCCGCTTATATCGCAAAAAATAAAAAACGGAGTCGTGAATAAATACCACCAAAATAAAGCTCTATTTGTGCGAACAAAATGATAAAAATTTCATTTGGGTACAGTGTAGCATGACCGCCCAATTGTCACTGAAAGTGCGAGAGCGATGAAAGCTGAAAATTGGGCTGGGAAGGAAGGGGGCGAAAGTTCCCTGTATTGTAGTGGTTAAATTCAGGCAGAGTGCCATAGGCTTTTTTTTGGGGTCCCAAACTCAGCTCAAACCCTCCCGCCCCCCTAAAATTTTTACAATAGACCATCAGAGGGGGTGAAGAATCTGATAAGTGGACCTTAGATTTTTGTCCTGAAATACTCCTTAAAATAAATGTTATACTGAATTGTCAGCCAAGAATGTTTGTGTCTAATCTGCTTGCAATGTTATGTGCAAAAGTACTTATATTATTTTTTCTGTTTTGACTCCACTGTTTCCTTCAATGCCACAGGAATGACAGACTGTGGCATCCCATTTTGCCAACCATTGGGACTTTCCCAACTGTGCTTGTGTTTGTTTTTGGCTGTCTCCTAGGTTCTCCTAGTGCACTTGTAGTGCCAAGTGGATTTTCTTTTAGTAAATAAGCCCCATTGTCACTGTAAACACAAAATTACTTCAAAAACTGGTATTGACCATTGAAAGAAGAAGCCACACATTGTTGATTATCAAAGTTTTTACTCTGTGTGCGTTATAAAATTTTGATGTAAAAATGTATTTTTCCTCAATTTTGTACATTTATTTTTTATTTTTTTGGCATAAACACACATGTTTCTAAACATAACATACAAAACTATGGAACTTACAAAGATGGGGTGATGTCACCCTTGTAAAAGCCAAATTTTGAAGATGCACACAATTTGAGAGTCAAAATGGGTATTTCCCTCCTGATCCCATGCCTAATGTCAACATGTGCTATCTCCCATCATGGGGGGATCAATGGACGTGTTTTGGGGGTGCAACCCCCTCCTCTCACCTACTAGAGTTACTAGGAAGGGGTTGCACCCACAAAACGCGTACATTGATATCCCCTGATGGCAGATAGCACATGTTAATAAATAAAAAATAGTCCTGCGCAAATAATACCACAAAAAATGAATAATGTATATAAATGTGAAAAAAACAAGAGTCAATGAAAATATTTCAAAATAAACACACCAATAGTGTAAGTGTGTGGTGAAAAAACACTGGAGGAAGAACAGGACCAAATGTTCCAAAAGATCAGGCTCCCAGAACTCTCACCTCAGAGATGGAATAATAAGGCAAAAGAAAATAATTCCAATGGACTTCTCCTTCACTTCTCTGTGCACAATCATCAAATGGTATAAACTTCTACCACTAGAGGGCCGATTCAACCTCTTATAAGTAATGCTGCAGCATATGTATCCTCGTGGTGTGAAACTTAAAGAAAACACAGAGGGGAAAGGGGAAGGGAGAGAGAAAGGGGACTCCAATAGTGTAGTGGTTTCCAAAACTGAATAAATTTATTTAAGAGAAAGCAAATGGACTCTCACATTTAAAAAGAAAATATCAAACAGAAAGAGATCTGGCGTATACAGCCAGTCTTACGCTTGTTCCGGTATTCCTACGGCCACTCCCTACGCGTTACGTCACCACGTGACTTCTTCATGGGGATGACGCTAGACCGTTCGTAATATGCTTATATATGAGAAAACCGGAAACGATCGGACCGGAAACGTCCGAATGACCATTTTGAAAGAGGTAAAAAACGTCTAAGGAGAAGTCCATTGGAATTATTTTCTTTTGCCTTATTATTCCATCTCTGAGGTGAGAGTTCTGGGAGCCTGATCTTTTGGAACATTTGGTCCTGTTCTTCCTCCAGTGTTTTTTCACCACACACTTACACTATTGGTGTGTTTATTTTGAAATATTTTCATTGACTCTTGTTTTTTTCACATTTATATACATTATTCATTTTTTGTGGTATTATTTGCGCAGGACTATTTTTTATTTATTCTAGTGATAGTTTGTGTTTACTATTTTGTCCCGCTGCATTTTTTGTTTTATTTAGCAGCACTTGCACTTTTGTTATTCCACAGATTGTTACATTATACTTTGTTATATATTTTATTTTGATGCATGTAGATCCATTTCACGTCTAGTACATAGTGGCGCGAGGGTCCATTTTACACATTTTAGATAGCACATGTTGACATACCATATGCATCTTCAAAATTTGGCTTTTAAAATGTCAAAAAAAGTTATTGGAAATTTCAAAAAATGATAAAATTGTGGCAATTGGAAGAAATTCAGATTCTACCCAACACATCAATCATGTTCTTCATGATGTCACTTGTAAAATGTTCAGCTTGCTCTTCAACAACCAGCACATCACCTAAAAATATGAGTAAAAACAAGTATTATAAATATGCAGGCATACATATATTACTTGAAGCTAGGGTGTCAGACACTCACCTATTGTGGTGACAATCTCACAGACTTCCTTCACCTCTCCTTCCTCCAGATCCTCGGGCGTGTTTTTGTTCTGAGTTCCCCTTATTTCTTAGGTGGGGGTTCCTGGTGTCCTCTGAGTGGTGTGCTCCGAGTCGTTTCTCCCCTATGAGAATGAAACAAATGGTATACTTAGCACACAGATATTTGAGTCCAGAATTAGGAATATGAAGTATTGCTGGGAAGTGGGGTACAATTGTCTGTTTTGGGCACAGTTCCAAGCTGAAGACATGATTTTTTACCTTACCCAAGCTGGAATACTTACCTTTTGTGAATTTTTACACATGGAGACACCCCAAGTATCCACTGGAGCACCTGTGTGGGACACCTTCAAAAGTTTTTTCTTGTGTCCCACGCTAGTGCTCCTGAGTAGGGATGAGCTTGGTGTTTGAGTCAAACGCATGTTCGACCCATTCAGGGAAGCCAGAACTCTGTGGGCCATTCACGCCAAATTCATGTGGCACTCACGGCCCACAATGCACTGCGCCATCGCAGTGCATTGCTGGCTCATGATTGGCCAAGCATGCACTGTGACCCCGCATGCTTGGCCAATCACAGCTCCGGAAGTGAGGAGAGACATAATTGGCCAGCGCGGCGGCCTTGTGTAGTGTGTTCCGGCGTCTACATGAGTTAGTGGGTGTTGTGTACCTCCAGCACAGTATACACCTGTATCTACCCTTTATTGCTGTTCTCTATTAGAGTCATCTGCAGGAGTTAGTGGGTGTTTTGTGCCTCCAGCACAGCACAGTATACACCTGTATCTACCCTTTATTGCTGGTATTCTATAATGAAGGCATCTGCAGGAGTTAGTGAGTTAGTGGGTGTTGCGTGCCTCCAGCACAGCACAGTATACACCTGTATCTACCCTTTATTGGTGTTCTCTAATTGGTGTTCTCTAATACAGCCATCTACAGGAGTTAGTGGGTGTTGTGTGCCTCCAGAGCAGTATACATCTGTATCTACCCTTTATTGCTGTTCTCTAATAGAGCCATCTGCAGGAGTTAGTGGGTGTTGTGTGCCTCCAGCACAGCACAGTATACACCTGTATCTACCCTTTATTGCTGGTGTTATCGCATATAGGCATCTGCAGTAGTTAGTGGGTGTTGTGTGCCTCCAGCACAGTATACACCTATATCTACCCTTTATTGCTGGTGTTCTATCATACAGGTATCTGCAGGAGTTAGTGGGTGTTGTGTGCCTCCAGCACAATATACACTACTCAATTGCTGGTTTTCCCATCTCCCTGCAGGCCATTACTATGTCTGGAAGGCCAACAAGGAGAGGCAGACAGTCACAAGCCAATAAAAGAGGGCAAACAGGCTCTGTGTCTAGAGACAACAGTGATAGTCATGGAAGCAGTGCATCATCATCAGCACCTGGCCATGGGACACGCTTGTCCTTATTTTCGACAGCTGGATGTGTTGAGCCGCATCATGCCAAAGACTTGGTAGAGTGGATGACCAAGCCCGCTTTATCCTCCTCATCCTCTCTCACCCAGGCTCAGGGTACTAGCAAAGCAGCTGCCAACGCATCCTCTTCCCTCGTCTCAATGTCATCATCAGTCACTCCTTCCCTAGACCCACCATGTCCTCCTGAGGAGTCCCCCAAACTGTTTGAGCACAGTGTTGGGTACATACTCCAGGAGGATGCCCAGTGTTTTGAAGGCTCTGATGATGATACTCAGCTAGAGGAAGGCAGTAGCGTGAGCGCAGAGAGAAGGGATGTTCAAGAAGGACAGCAATCTGGCAGTCATGTTCCACCAGCTGCAGCATACTGCCAGGTTTTCTCCAGTGATGAAGAGGGAGGGGATGATGAGGTCACTGACTCCGCATGCGTGCCTGATAGGAGAGGGGAGGAGGAGGAGGCACATCTCCAATGAGGCAGGATGCCCTCCGGGGGCCAGCTTAAGGGCAGCGCACCATCTGAATCACACCGCTGAGCTCTGCCTGTGCAGGGCACTGCCTTTGCACGTTATTCCAAAAGTTCTTTGGTGTGGGCCTTTCTTGAGACGAGTGCATCAGATCGCACCGCTGCTATTTGCAACATATGTCTCAAGCGTATCTCGCGTGGCCAAACATTAGCCGCTTGGGCACCACATGCTTGACCAGACATATGTTGACCTGCCATGAAGCTCGTTGGCAAGCGTACCTTAAAGACTCACACCAAAGAACAAAGCAGACCTCTCCTTGCTCCTCATTAGCTGGGATCTCCAACCCCACTAGACCTTCAGTCCTCTCTGAAACCTGCACTGAGAGGAATGAGTAGAATTAGGTGTGTCTCAGCCAAGTACTTGCGGGCACTCTGCTAGCAGTACACCCACGTCTGATTGTAGCAGTCAAATTTCCCTGCCCCAGCTGCTGGACCGTCTAAAGAAGTTCACTCATAGCCATCCACATGCCCAGTGGTTGAATGCTAAATTGGCTAAATTACTAGCACTTCAACTGCTGCCTTTTCAGTTGGTAGACTCAGCCCCCTAACGTGAGTTTGTGCATTGTGCGGTTCCTCAGTGGCAGGTCCCCAAACACTTTTTCTCATGGAAGGCGATCCCGGCTCTCTACTGGCATGTGGAAGGCAATGTCCTTGCTTCGCTGGACAGGGCGGTCAGTGGTAAGGTGCATATTACCTCTGACTCATGGTCCAACAGGCATGGACAGGGACGTTACCTATCTTTTACTGCCCACTGGGTCACTCTACTGGCAGCTGGGAAGGATGCAGGACAAGGTGCAGTAGTGTTCCGCCACTACACCTCCAAAATGCTACTACTGGTTGTGACACACCTCTCTCCTCCACCCCCTCCTCTTCTTCTTCCTCAATGGCCTATTCCAGTGCTCTGTCCTCGGAAACAAGCGGTGCTCCATAGGCATTCAAGGGACTACGCAAGTACGCAGGCAAAAAGATGCCATGCCGTGCTTGCGCTGGTTTGTTTGGGGGACAGGAGCCACACTGGGGCAGATATGTTGTCAGCTCTGCAGAGGCAGGCCGAGAGGTGGTTGACGCCCCGCCAGCTTAAGCCAGGAATGGGGGTTTGCGACAATGGCACCAACCTCCTTTCTGCCCTCCGACAGGGACAACTGACCCATGTGCCCTGTGTGGCTCACGTTCTTAACCTGGTGGTGCAGCAGTTCTTGGGCAGGTACCCGGGCTTACAGGATGTCCTAAAGCAGGCCAGGAAAGTCTGTGTGCATTTCCGCTGATCATTTAATGCCAGTGTTCGGCTAGCTGGCCTCCGAAAGGAGTTGAACCTGCCCAAGAACCGCCTTATATGTGACATGCCCACCAGGTGGAACTCAATGTTGGCCATGCTGCAGCAGCTGCACATGCAGCAGAGGGCCATCAATAAGTACTACGGCACCAGGACAGGGTCAGGGGAGCTCGGTTTTTTTCTCACCACGCCAGTGGGGCATGATCAGGAATGCATGCACTATCCTGTCACCGTTTGAGAAGGCCACAAGGATGGTGAGCAGTGACAGTGCATGCATCAGTGGCACTGTACCTCTTGTCCACCTGTTGGAGCATACGCTGCGTGGAATAATGGACAGGGCACTTGGGGCAGCACAGAGGCAGGAAGAGGAGGACTTCCTTGCCTCTCAAGGCCCCCTTTATCCAGACAGTGTTCCTGCTGTCCCACCCATCACACAGGAAGAGGACGAGGACGAGGAAGAGGAGGATTGTGTCAGCATGGAGGTGGAGCCTGGCAGTTAGCATCAGCAGCAGCAGTCTTGTAAGGATGATTTACAGTCCCAAGACACCCGTGGATTTGTACGTGGCTGGGAGGAGGTGGCTGTGGATCATGTTGTCCTTAGTGACCCAGAGGACTCCAGACCGAATGCCTTTGCTAACCTACGCTGCATGGCCTCCCTGATCCTGCAAAGCCTGCGGAAGGATCCTCGTATTCTTCGGATCAATGAGAGGGACCATTACTGGCTGGTCACTCTCCTTGATCCACTGTACAAGGGTAAGGTTGCGGACCTTATCTTGCCATCACAGAGGGAGCAGAGGATGAGACATCTCCATGAGGCCTTGCAGAAAGGTCTGTGCAAAGCGTTCCCAGAGACTGGGAGGTTACAAACTCCTGGTCCTGGACAACGTGTTGCTGAGACTTCGGTCAGTCACAGATGGAGCGGTGGAGAAGGTGGTCGCCTGACCGATGCGTTCAGACAATTTTTTAGTCTGCAGCCCCAAGGTATGATCGGTTCCAGCAACCATCGCCAGCGTCTGATTTACATGGTGCAGGAATACCTAGGGGCAAGGTCAGACTTGGACACTTTTCCCACCAAAAATCCTCAGACTTACTGGGTCTTGAGGATGGATCACTGGCCAGAGCTTGCACAGTATGCAATTGAGCTAATGGCCTGTCCTGCATCCAGCATTCTTTCGGAACGCACCTTTAGTGCTGCTGGTGGCTTTGTAACCGATCACAGGGTGCGCCTGTCCACCGACTCAGTTGATCGACTGACCTTCATATAGATGAATCAGTCTTGGATCGCCACCAGCTACCAAGCACCTGAAGCTGATGTAACCGAATCATTTTTTTGGAAATGTCACATCCCTTCAAGACTGCCTATGCTGATGCTGAGTGACTGTCCTGTTATGTTGGATATAGAAAAATGGGGTTCCCTTGCACTATCAAAGTGAAAAATATCTGAATGTGGTATGTCGGTTAGATTGCTGCTAGACCTAAAGTGTATATCATGCACTTGAACAACAATATATAAAAAAGGTGATTTTCTATCTTTGTAGTAATATTTGGTATATAGTTTGCGCTGATCACCTTTTTTATTTATTGTCCTGCTATGTTGACTGACTATCCTCTTCCTCCTCAATGATCCCGCTGATGCTGAGTGACTGTCCTGTTATGTTGATTGTCTATCCTCTTCCTCCTCCGCTGATATCTTGGAAGAACATTTTTGGTTCTGGGTGATGCCACCAGCCCAATTTTTCAGCCCCTGTTTAACAGGGGCGTGTAATTACAATTTTTGATGCAATGCTTTGCAGCAGGGCTCATTCTTGCACTCCAAATAGAGTATATGGGAGAGGTTGCAGTGTCGTGGCACCAGCACCAGTGCCTAATACCCAATTTTTCAGCCCCTGTTTAACAGGGGCGTGTAACTACAACTTTTGATGCAATGCTTTGCAGCAGCGCTCATTCCTTCACTCCAACTAGAGTATCTGGGAGAGGAGAGGGTGGAGACATGCCTCAAAATAAAAAATGTACACCCTTAGAAAGCCTGAAGGCAGTGCTTGGATTTCAGGGTCCTGTACGCGGCTAGGCTCCCAAAAAGTCTCACACATGTGGTATCCCCGTACTCAGGAGAAACAACAGAATGCATTTTGGTGTGTAATTTGACATATGCCCATGGCATGTTTGAGCAATATATTGTTTAGTGACAACTTTGTGCAAAAAATAAAATAAAATAAAAATGTGTCTTTTTCCCACAACTTGTGTCACAATATAAAATATTCCATGGACTCGACATGCCTCTCAGCAAATAGCTTTGGGTGTCTACTTTCCAAAATTGGGTCATTTGAGGGGGGGGTTGAACTGTCCTAGCATTTTATGCACAACATTTAGAAGCTTATGTCACACATCACCCACTCTTCTAACCACTTGAAGACAAAGCCCTTTCTGACACTTTTTGTTTAAATGAAAAAATATTTTTTTTTTTGCAAGAAAATCACTTTGAACCCCCAAACATTATATATATTTTTTAAAGCAAAGGGCCTACAGATTAAAATGGTGGGTGTTTCATTTTTTTTTTCACACAATATTTGCACAGCGATTTTTTCAAACACTTTTTTGGGAAAAAACACACTTTTTTCTATTTTAATGCACTAAAACACATTTTATTGCCCAAATGTTTGATGTAATAAAAAAGATGATCTTAGGCTGAGTACATGGATACCAAACATGACATGCTTTAAAATTGCGCACAAACATACAGTGGAGACAAACTACATACATTTTTAAAAGGCTTTAAAAACCTTTACAGGTTATATTTGCAGAAGAGAGCTACTGCTAGGGGTGCTTTTTTTTCCTTTTTTTTTTGCTTTTTTATCTTATTTTTAAACTGTTCCTTTCATTTTTTTTTTTATAATTTTTATTGTTATCTCAGGGAATGTAAATATCCCCTATGACAGCAATAGGTAGTGACAGGTACTCTTTAAAAAAAAAATGGGGTCTATTGGACCCTAGATCTCTCCTCTGCCCTTAAAGAATCTGACCACACCAAGATTTGTGTGATAAAATGCTTTCCCAAATTCCCAATGGCGCTGTTTACATCCGTTGAAATCTAAGTGATAAAATGCTTGTAGCTTCCAGTTTCTTAGGCCATAGAGATGATTGGAGCCATTCTGGTCTCTGATCAGCTTTATGGTCAGCTGGCCGAATCACCGGCTGTATTCTCAGGTTCCCTGTTGGGACAGGAGAGCCATAGAAAAACATGAAAGACGGTGGGAGGGAGGGGGACATTCTATCCCGCTGCTTGTAAAAGCAGTCTAGAGGCTAATTAGCCACTAGGATTGCTTTTACATGAAAGCCGACTGCTGGCTGAAAAGAATGATACCAAGGTGATACCTAAACCTGCAGGCACCATTCTGGTATAACCAGTCAAAGTCCAGCAACATACCAGTACATTGCTGGTCCTTGTTGGGCATATATTGTAATCTTTTTTTTCATGCAACCTGTGGGCTGAACGAATGAAAAGGGATTGATTGGTGGGTATGCTCACCATTAGAATACCTCCCTTCATCCACCTACTTCAAATGATGGGCATACATGCACCATTTATATATGCTGAAGCATGGGGGCATCCGCCCCAAAAGGCAGGAGCAAATCACTCCTCCACTCCTGCTGCCCCCATGCTTCGGCATTTATGCTATTTTTTAACTGTGGTGGTGAAATCACCTCCTGCAGTGCTGGAGTCACAGCTTTATGTATCGTGGGAGCAATCGCTGTTGCTGTCAAGATAAATAAATCCGCGCTGCAACTGAATGGCGTACCTGCTAAGCAAATGATGGTTAACAATAAAAAAAGTAGCATTACAGTATAACAGTAAGACTTACCATACCTGCAAAGCAAATACAAAAAAAATAGTAAAAAAGAACACATTTATTACGTAATCGTGCCTAAAATATATATATGGCGAAGCATGGGGGCATCCTCCCGCAAAAGGTAGGAGCAAATTGCTGCCCCTATGCTTCAGCATATATGCTTTTTTTTAACTGTGGTGGGGAAATCACCTCTGACAGCACTGGAGTCATGGCTTTAGGTATCGTGGGAGCAAACGCTGCTGCTGTCAAGATAAATAAATCCATTCTGAAGCTGAATGGCATACCTGAAAACACATAAACAGTAAACAGTATAAAAAAATTGCATACCTGAAAAGCAAACATGATAAAACATAATAACAATAAAACTTTGCAGAATAGAATACAGTAAAAAAGAACAATAGAGAGAGAATAGAGAGAGAGAACAATAAAATTACAACTATTTTTGGTTTTCTATTTTTTTGTGTTTTTTTTACTTTTTTTTTTTTTTTTTACACTTTTTTTGTAACTGTAACCGTTGTAACAGTTGTAACGGTTCCAGCAGTTTGGGTCTCTCAAAATGCAATGGCATCTTGGGAGACCCTGGGAAAGTGTGCCTAGTCTGTGCAATGCTGTACCCTATGCTAAAACTCAACATTCACCAATGCAAAGACCAGGATTGTCAGGACAGGAGGGACAAAAATAGCAGGTGTCACGCCTATATCCGCACTTTCTGCAGACACAACATCTTCTTTGGGGGGTTCGTTGGGTAGGGGTACTCGGGAGGACATAAGGAAAATGCCTCTCATGCAGCCGGCTTACTGCTTTTGGTTGGGGAAGGTGAGGTGGAGCACCATCTGGAAACAGAAGGGTTCTGACGATCTCTTCCTGGAATTTAAGGAAGGATCCAGTCCGTACTGAAGCTCTGTATGTCAGGGACAGTGTTGCTTGGATAGCCTGCTGGTGTCACTGTTTCTTTTGCCATCAAAGGTTGCAGTTCTGGTAGTCACCAGCGGGTGTCTCCCAGCAAATGGACATTCTAGTGATCTAGCTGCACATGAAGTGGAATTGCTTGGAAGTATATAAGCCCACCCTTCACTGAGGCTCATTGCCTCAGAATTCCTTCCTGCAAGCCTTGTCCCTGCCTGATATGATCCGTTGCCAGAAACCTGTTCCTGATTTGCTTCCTGCCCTGTCATGGACTCTGTTTCCTATACCTGGTTCCTGAGACTTGTCCCCTGATTTCCAGCCTTGGCTCCCCTTGCTTCTGCTTCCTCCACCTGGCCTCCTGTTCCCCTTGTCTCTCATCCCTGCCTTGTTATATATGTGTTCCCTTTCCATGTGTATATATAGTTAGTTAGTTTAGGGTTTTGGGGTTGCTGTGTATTATTTGTATTCTTGCTTGTTCATGGTTTGCTGTGTTTGGTTTGCACGTGTGTCTTTATCCTTAATAAATATATATATTTTCACTTACCTTTTGAGCCTGATTCCTTTAGTGCAGCCCATTGGTCTGTTTACTTTGTGCTGGATGCCTCTGTTAGGCATCCCTCTCATGACAGAATTCTGAAGCCATACTAACAGATCGGCTGCACTTGGGAATAGGGTCTGGACACTTGCTATTGCCAAGAAAAATGCATCTGGAAGATATCCTGTATCTTTCGCTTCTGGCAACAGATGATTTTTGTCATCAGACAGTAGGTGAATACACTAGAGAGCAACTGCTGGAATGTATCCATATAGCCCATGTTTTTGTTGATCAGGGCAGTTTTCTGTTTGAGGACATGCAGCCATTGATTCGGATCTGTACAGAGTTGGCCCTGTCTGATGCCTCTAGTGGAGGTGGTGACTATACACCCCCTTTTAGTGCAGCTCAGGTAGAGTCTTTGGTGTGGCTGTTGGAAGATGACTCAGCCTTTTTCTTTGAGCGGTACTCAGCTTGTCCTCAACAGGTGCTTGCAGCATGTATTGATTCAGTGCAGTCTCTGGTAAGACAAACTGTGTGCAAACCTGATTTTGTACAACCATTATTACAGGCCCGGTCAAACTTGTTGTATTCAGCTTCTGACAGCTCCCAACCACCCATTTCTGTGTCCAGATACCAGCCTGCTGGGATATCTTCCTCTCTATTACCCCCAACAACCACAATTTCTGACCAATACAGCATGCTACCAATGAAGTACCAGTACCCTGTTTCCTCTTGCTGTACCTACCCAGCCTTTAACCCCTCTGCTACTTCTCGGCTGCCTCCATCAGTTTCATTGAATCTCCCCTCAAGATCTGCTCCCTCTGTTTTACCATCCTTCCACTCTTCGCTCTTACCAGCTGCATCCACTACCTACAGCCCTGTACCCACATACAAATCTTCAGTTGCTAAAACCAAAAAGAAACTGAAGTTTTTCCCAACCCATACCATTCTGTCATCACCCACTTCTGCCTCCACGTCTGATGTTCCAATGCCCACTGCTCAGCCTGAAGTGCCCATGCCCGCTGCTCAGCCTGATGACCCGGTGTTTGCTGCCCAGCCTGATGACCCAGTGTTTGCCCAGCCTGATGACCCGGTGTTTGCTGCCCAGCCTGATGACCCAATGTTTGCTATCAAGCCTACTGCCCAGCCTGATGACCGGGTGTTTGCTGCCCAGCCTGATGACCTGGTGTTTGCTGCCCCACCTGATGACCCGGTGCTTGTTGCCAAGCCTACTGCCCAGCCTGATGACCCGGAGCTCGCTGCCCAGCCTGATGACCCGGAGCTCGCTGCCCAGCCTGATGACCCGAAGCTCGCTGCCCAGCCTGATGACCCGGAGCTCGCTGCCTAGCCTGATGACCCGGAGCTCGCTGCCCAGCCTGATGACCCGGAGCTCGCTGCCCAGCCTGATGACCCGGAGCTCGCTACCCAGCCTGATGACCCGGAGCTCGCTGCCCAGCCTGATGACCCGGAGCTCGCTGCCCAGCCCGATGACCCGGAGCTCGCTGCCCAGCCCGATGACCCGGAGCTCGCTGCCCAGCCCGATGACCCGGAGCTCGCTGCCCAGCCTGATGACCCGGAGCTCGCTGCCTGGCCTACTGCCCAGGCTGATGACCCGGTGTTTGCTGCCCAGCCCGATGACCCGGTGCTTTCTGCCAAGCCTACTGCCCAGCCTGATGACCTGGAGCTCGCTGCCCCGCCTGATGACCCGGTGCTTGCTGCCAAGTCTACTGCCCAGCCTGATGACCCGGTGTTTGCTGCCCAGCCTGATGACCCGGTGCTAGCTGCCAAGCCTACTGCCCAGCCTGATGATCTGGTGCTTGCTGCCCAGCCTGATGACCCGGTGCTTGCTGCCAAGCCTACTGCCCAGCCTGATGACCCGATGCTTGCTGCCCAGCCTGATGACCCGGAGCCTGCTGCCCAGCCCGATGACCCGAAGCACGTTGCCCTGCCTGTTTTTATTTCCAGATCTAAACTTCCAGACCCTGGTGGTGGGATACATGTTCCATTGTCGGACTTGGGTGGCACGCCTCCCAGTAGGTTAAGAGACTCTGGCCGGAGAGCGCAAAGTAGTCCGCAGTCACAGGGGAGACTTTTCTGGACTTTTCCCCATTTACATGCACTGTCAGGTCAAGGGCAGAATGGAGTGTCCGGAGGCCACTCCTTGGGGGGGAACTGTCAGGGACAGTGTTGTTGCTTGGATTGCCTGCTGGTGTCACTGTTTCTTTTGCCATCAAAGGTTGCAGTTCTGGTGGTCACCAGCGGGTGTCTCCCAGCAAATGGACATTCTAGTGATCTAGCTGCACCTGAAGTGGAATTGCTTGGAAGTATATAAGCCCGCCCTTCACTGAGGCTCATTGCTTCAGAATTCCTTCCTGCAAGCATTGTCCCTGCCTGATCTGATCCGTTGCCAGAAACCTGTTCCTGATTTGCTTCCTGCCCTGTCCTGGACTCTGTTTCCTATACCTGGTTCCTGAGACTTGTCCCCTGATTTCTGCCTTGGCTCCCCTTGCTTCTGCTTCCTCCACCTGGCCTCCTGTTCCCCTTGTCTCTCATCCCTGCCTTGTTATATATGTGTTCCCTTTCCATGTGTATATATAGTTAGTTAGTTAGTTAGTTTAGGGTTTTGGGGTTGCTGTGTATTATTTGTATTCTTGCTTGTTCATGGTTTGCTGTGTTTGGTTTGCACGTGTGTCTTTATCCTTAATAAATATATATATTTTCACTTACCTTTTGAGCCTGATTCCTTTAGTGCAACCCATTGGTCTGTTTACTCTGTGCTGGATGCCTCTGTTAGGCATCCCTCTCATGACACTGTATAACACATGAAATTAATAAACAGACACTTTCTTGTACCAGCGTCTGGCCTTATGGGCAACTAGGTACGGCGCCAACAACTGGTCGTTGATGTCCACCCTTCCCATATTTTGGTTATATTCGTGGACACAGAGGGGTTTCTCCAGAACACCAGTCGCTGTAGTAATTTGGACCATCGTGTCTGCATAAAGGGAGGTAAGAGCGTAAACTAAAAGCCTCTACTTCATAGCGAGTAAGTTATTACACTTGAAGCAGACTTTCTCCCTCAGCATAAGATGGGAATCTACAAGCTGCTGGGGAAAGCCCCGGCAATTAGGTCGCACGGTGTCACATGCTCCAATCTTCTGATCAAACAAGTGACTAAAAAGTGGCAATGTACAAGTGGTACCCCATTCCGAATAAGGGTGACACCAAGTCCCACACAATCTTAACAGCGCTTACTATGTAGTCAGGGCAGTTTGTCAGCTCTACGTGACTACCTTTGCCCTTGTAAACCATAAAACTACATGTATAGCCTGTGGCCCTGTCACAGAGCTTATACATCTTGACCCCGTATCGGTCACTTGCTGGGAAGGTACTATTTGAATGACAAGTGGCCAGAAAACATAATCAGGGACTCATCAACGCAGACAACTTGATGGGGAGTAAGCAAGTCTGCAAAACATTAGTTGAAGTGGTTTACAAGGGGCCGAATTTTGTAGAGCCGATAGTATCCAGGGTCTCCAGGAAGACGACAGAGTTCATTGTCATTGAAATGCATGAATCACAATATCTGCTTGTATCGTGCCCTGGTCATGGAAGCAGAGAACAAGGGCATATGGTGAATGGGTCAGTGGACCAATATGACCGCAACTCACTTTCTGGTTATTCCCATGTTGAGGGAAAGGCCCAGAAAGAGCTTAAATTCGGAAACCATAATTGGTTTCCAATCTCTGGCAAGGGAGGGCTGGGGAATAGTGGCGATGTGTTGACCAGTGTACAAATTGCTTTGGTCCACAATAGATCTATAGAGATCTTTGGTGAAAAACAGTGTATAAAAATCAAGTGATGTAAAATAAACTGTTTCCACCTGAATGCTGGGTTGGCCAGTGAATGGGGGAAGCACTGGTGCTGCAGAAGTGGCGGGTTCCAAATTAGGATTGGCAAATGCAGCAGGAAGGGCACTAGGGGCACGACGGGATGTGCTCATCTTTTTGGTGCCAGCGGGACACTACTTGTGCTTACCACTTCACCAGTTTGAACTGCACTTATGGGACTCGCCACGTCACCACGTGATACTGCAGTGCTGGTTTGACTACGACCAGGGTGTACTAGGCCGCTGGTGCTTGCTAGTTCACCAGAAGGATGAGCAACACTAGTCCTGCTCTGTTCCTATACGAGGGACCTGCGTTTCTTGCACCTCAACGACAGAAGAAGAAGATTGGGGTCTGGTACGCTTGACCTTGGCAGGGACCACAACTCCATCATCAGAGCTATCTATCATGGAGCCGCTGTCGTCTACAGGATTGTATTCCGAGCCTGAATCTGACAGATGAGTGACTTCCTGTTCACTATCTGTCATGCTCAGAAATGTGTAGGCCTCTTCACTAGTGTACCTTAGATTTTCCATTTTGGGCTCTAAATTGAATGGTACACTAGTGAGACTCACAGGCAAAAAAGCTTCTGACTGTTAGTGACTGTATCAAAATGCTTCCAAAAAAACTGTTAGCGATTGCAGGGATCAGGACTGACTCTGCGAACGCTGGAGTTATGTGTGTTTAGTGTTTTGTAATCGATACTGCATTTGGGTGGGCTGAGGGGCAAAATGCAGGTGCTAGCAGGTATCTGGGCTGATCCCGCTAACACTGCGTTTTTGGGAACCCTAAACTGCTGGGGACGCTAGTATAGATCTGATCATATCAGATATCGATCCATTCAGATACTATATCACTAAGGGAGGTGTATGCTGCGTGCTTGGGTGTTAGCGGTACTGGCACTAACCTGATGCTGCCTGGGGCGACGCAGACCCTAAAATCTAACTTATATCCCCCTCCGGATGATCAGGCGGTTAAACCTTTATTAGGTAATAAACGGCGGGTGCCCTGGCACTATAAAAAACAAACTAACTAACCAGCCTTTATTAGGTAGTATATGGGGGTACCTGATGCTATAAAAAGCTGACGACAAAACGATATACTTACCTGCCTAACTAATGTCACCTTTCACACTAATACAGCGATCAGAAAAACGATTGCTTAGTGACACTGGTGTTGGGGGGTGATCACGGGTTAAACCTTTATTAGTGGGGTTAGGAGGGTACCCTAGACCTAAAGGGGGCTATCACTAACTGCCCTACCACTTATAACAGTCACAATGCACCAATGCAGTAATCAGTAAAAAAAAAAAAAAAACTGCTATTGGTGTCACTGTGACAAGGGGTGCAGAGGGGTGATCGGGTGCGATTGGGGGTGAAAGGTGTGCCTGCGTGTTCTACTGTTAATGTACTGTTGGTGCATCTCACATTGATGTCTTCTCTCTTCAGGAGCCGGAACGAAAAGGCTCCACGAGGAGAGATTACATCACTTCCTCTGCCGCTGCTTACATTACAGCAGCAGAGGAAGTTTCTCATTCGCCGAGAGCGATCGCGAGGGGGTGGCCATGAATCAGTGGCCTCCCCCTCAGCATGGATCACTCCCGGAATGATGCCGACCACCTTGGCACTGGGGGGGGGGGGCGCGGGAGACAAGTAACGTACCGGTACGTTACTTTGCCTTCCCGTGCCATTCTGCCAACGTATATAATCGCGAGGTGGTCGGCAAGTGGTTAATGATGTTAACTGAATGTTATAATTGATAACAAATTAATGATTTAAAACAAAGAGATTTACATATCAGTAGACAGTAGTGGCCAAAAATGTTTGGGACAAGAATGAAAAATGCTGGGGTCAGAATGATAGTCTTTTCTATAGACATGTGCAGACTGAAATATTTCATTTTGGAATTTCATTTTTGTCCGAAAAATACATTTATTTAGTTACTCCCAAATTCGTTTTTATTTATTTAATTTTTCATTAAAAAATTGCATTTGTCCAAAAATCCAAATTAATTAAGGTCGAATCTGTCATTGAAGGCTTATGGTGTCTGTCGAATATTTAAAAAAGATTCGACGGAGCAGCGAAACTCACCGTGATGCTGCAATCATACATTCCCAAGTGAATATTTTGACTACAAGCTATAGTAGGATTTTAATGTTGTACCTCTTCTATGGGGTTTTTTAAGGCTATTTGTACACAGGTCATGTTAGCATTAGCATTAAGAAAAAAAAATTAAGAAAAAAATGCGTGGGAGTCTGGTATGGATATTAATTGGGAACCCCGTGCCAACAACAAAAAAAATGGCATGGGGGTCCCCCTCAAAATCCATACCAGGCCCTTCAGGTCTAGCATGGATTTTAAGGGGTACCCCGCGCCCAAAAAAATGGCGTTGGGGTCCCCCTCAAAATCCATGCCAGACCCTTATCTGAGCATGCAACCTGGCAGGCCGCAGGAAAAGAGGGGGGGAAGAGAGAGCGCCCCCCCTTCTGAACCGTACCAGGCCACATGCCCTCAACATTGGGAGGATGCTTTGGGGTCCCCCCAAAGCACCTTGTCCCCATGATGATGAGGACAAGGGCCTCGTCCCCACAACCCTGGTCGGTGGTTGTGGGGGTCTGCGGGCGAGGGGGCTTATCGGAATCTGGAAGCCACCTTTAACAAGGGGACCCCCAGATCCCAGGCCTCCCCCTACCATTTCACCAAAAAAGTGACAAAAGTGTTAAATAGGACAGGAGACGGTCTTTGACAAGTTCTTTATTAAACTCTTCTTTCCTCTTCTTTCTTCTGGTCTTCTTCCTTCTTCTTTTCTTCATCCTTCGGTTTCTTTATCTTCTTCCTCCATCTTCTTCTTCCTCCAATCCACTTCTTCTTGCTCCGGGGTTCTCGTCCGGCATCTTCCGCCACGGCGTCTCTTCTTTGTTCTTGGGCCGCTCTACGCAGTGGGAGGCTCCTGCTGTTTGACACTTCTCTTCTTCTGACAGTTCTTATATAAGGGAGGGCAGGGCCACCCAGAGACTCCTCCCCCTCTGACGCACGGAGGAAGAAGAGGATCGGAAGAAGAAGATGGAGGAAGAAGCCGAAGGATGAAGAAAAGAAGGAAGAAGACCAGAAGAAAGAAGTTGAAAGAAGACTTTAATAAAGGACTTGTCAAAGACCGTCTCCTGTCATTTTTAACACTTTTGTCACTTTTTTGTTGAAATGGTAGGGGTACTTACCATTTCACACAGGGGGAGGCCGTGATCTGGGGGTCCCCTTGTTAGAGGGGGCTTCCAGATTCCGATAAGCCCCGCGCCCGCAGACCCCCACAACCACCGGCCAGGGTTGTGGGGATGAGGCCCTTGTCCTCATCAACATAGGGACAAGGTGCTTTGGGGGGGCACCCCAAAGTATCCTCCTAAAGGTGAGGACATGTGGCCTCGTAGGGTTCAGGAGGGGGGGGCGCTCTCTCGTCCCCCCCTCTTTTTTTGTGGCCTGCCAGGTTGCATGCTTGGATAAGGGTCTGGTATGAATTTTGAGGGGGACCCCCACAACATTTTTTTTTTGGAGCGGGTTTCCCCTAAAATCCATGCCAGACCTAAAGGACCACGGGCTATCCGGTGGAAAAGCAAGAGAAACACTGGTGAGTCCCACCACCCCTCGCTTTTGAAAGCTGCTCAGAATGTTTTCATGAGAAAGCCAGCCGCCGGCTGTAAAAAACGAAAAAAATACTAGGGTTGTGGCTGATATCTTTAACCGTAATCCCTGTAAACCACTTCAAAGCGTATTCCGTTCTTAAAGTTATATATTATTGAGCACCTTACTGTTGTTGGGCTCCGCATATCTGTGCCATCTCCCTGGTTTAGATGGCAATTGTTTTGCTTTGCTTTGTATGTTACAAAAACAAAAATCTTAAATAAACACCATTTTAAAAAAAAGGTCCTCTAGAGCAGGGGTCATCAACCCCCGGTCCGCGGCCCACTACCGGGCCGTAGCATCTTTGCAGCTGGGCCGCGGCAGGCTGTAAGGCACCGGTGGATCAGAGAGGAAAGCGGGTGGGCGAATAAGAGAAGCGGGCTGGCGAGCAGAGATGACATCTCTCTCCGCCCGCCTAGCATCCCCGCTCTTCCGCCCTTACAACGCGCGGAATGTCGGCGGTGCGGCGGGGAGCAGAGAGATGACATCATCTCTCCCTGCCCACCTAGCATCACCGCTCTTCTGCCCTCACAGCATACAGAATGTCGGAGGTGTGGCGGGGAGCAGAGAGATGACATCATCTCTCACTGCCCACCCCGCATCTCTGCTCTCCTGCCTTCATTTAAGAAAGACCACTGAACCAGTGTCACCAATGCAGTGACAATCCTCATCTGGTGGCACTAGTGGGTAATGTGGCAAGTGGCATTCCTCAACTGGTGACAGGCTGGTGATGTGGCAAGGGGCATTCCTCAATTGGTGGCAGGCAGCGCGGCAAGTGGCATTCCTCAACTGGTGGCAGGCAGCGTGGCAAGTGGCATTCCTCATCAGGTGGCACAGGCAGGTGATGTGGCAAGGGGCATTCCTCAATTGGTGACAGGCAGGTGATGTGGCAAGTGGCATTCCTCAACTGGTGGCAGGCAGCGTGGCAAGTGGCATTCCTCAACTGGTGGCAGGCAGCGTGGCAAGTGGCATTCCTCATCTGGTGGCAGGCAAGCGTGGCAAGTGGCATTCCTCATCTGGTGGCACAGGCAGGTGATGTGGCAAATGGCATTCCTCAACTGGTGGCAGGCAGCGTGGCAAGTGGCATTCCTCAACTGGTGGCAGGCAGTGTGACAAGTGGCGTTTCTCATCTGGTGGCAGGCGACATGGAAAGTGACACACTCAGGGCTCCCACTGATTCTGCATTATGGTGAGTTGAACTATTTCATTTATATTACAATGTATATAAGAAATAATGCGCTTCAATCATTCTGACACCATACCAACCATGGTGCCATGATGATTGAAGTAGCAACAGCCGAACACCAGCTATTGCCCGATAAATTCCCGACAAAATTCGCTTAACCTCCCCCCCCCCACGCGTGTGCGTACATCACCCCCAGTCCCTCGCCGGGCCTTGGCACAATTTTCTTCCACGCAGCCAGTCCCCGGTGCCAAAAAGGTTGGGGACCACTGCTCTAGAGGAAATATGCACAAAAGTTGATTGTAAAGTCTCATTTTTTTAATATTAACCACTTCAATACCGGGCACTTATACACCTTCCTGCCCAGACGAATTTTGAGCTTTCAGCTCTGTCGCACTTTGAATGACAATTGCGCAGTCATGCTACACCGTACCCAAGCTTTTTATCATTTTGTTCCCACAAATAGAGCTTTCTTTTAGAGGTATTTGATCACCTCTGGGATTTTTTTTTTCTGCTAAACAAATAACATTTAAAAAAAAAAAAAAAACATATTTTTTTGTTTCAGTTACAAAACTTTGTAAATAAGTAAGTTTTAAGTAACTTTTCTCCTTCACTGATGGGCACTGACGGGGCCGCAGTGACTAGCACTGATAAGGCCGCACTGATGGGCACCAATGATGTGGCATCAATGAAGTGGCACTGATAGGCGGGACTGATAGATGGCACTGATATGCGATACAGATAGACACTGATAGGTGGCACAAATAGGCACTGATAGGTGGCACGAATTGTCATGGATAGGTGGCACAGATTGGCATGGATGGGTGGCATGGATAGGTGGCATGGATGGGCAGCACGGATGGGCACTGATAGGTGGCATGGATGGGCACTGATAGGCAGCATAGATGGGCATTGTCGTGTACAGTATTGTATAGGGATGGATGCCAATCAGTGCCAAACAATAATGCATGCCAATCAGTGATGCCCATTGTGGGCACTGATTGGCATCCATTATGGGCATTGATTGGCATCCATTGTGGGCACTGACTGGCATCCCTGGTGGTCCAGGGGGGCATACCTGTTGCTGGGCATCCCTGGTGGTCTGGTGGCATCCCTGGTGGTCCAGTGAGGGCATCCTCGGGGGGGCTGTGCTGATAATCGATCAGCACAGACCCCCCCCCGTCAGAGGAGCAGCCGATCGGCTCTCCTCTACTCGCGTCTGACAGACGCGAGTGAGAAAAAGCTGATCACCGGCTCTTTCTATTTACACTATGATCAGCCGTGATTGGACACGGCTGATCACATGGTAAAGAGTCTCCGTCAGAGACTCTTTATCGAGATCGTAGTTGCGGGGTGTCAGACTGACACCCCGCAACAACGATCGCCGTGATGCACGCCCCTGGGGGCGCGCAGCGGCTTAATATCCTGATCACATCATATGACGTCGGGTCAGGATATTAAAACCACTTTGCCACCGTCATTATTGCCCGATAAAATCCCTGGTGGTCCAGTGAGGGCATCCTCGGGGGGGCTGTGCTGATAATCGATCAGCACAGACCCCCCCCCCGTCAGAGGAGCAGCCGATCGGCTCTCCTCTACTCGCGTCTGACAGACGCGAGTGAGAAAAAGCCGATCACCGGCTCTTTCTATTTACACTATGATCAGCCGTGATTGGACACGGCTGATCACATGGTAAAGAGTCTCCGTCAGAGACTCTTTATCGAGATCGTAGTTGCGGGGTGTCAGACTGACACCCCGCAACAACGATCACCGTGATGCACGCCCCTGGGGGCGCGCAGCGGCTTAATATCCTGATCACATCATATGACGTCGGGTCAGGATATTAAAACCACTTTGCCACCGTCATTATGCTATATGGCGGGCGGCAAGTGGTTAAAATAGCAAATGTTAAACTTACCTATCCTGTGCAGTGGTTTTGCACAGAGCAGCTCTGTGCTGTAAAAAATTGCTAGACCTATGCAGAAACTCGACCCGCGTCACTTCCTGTGTGGCTACATACAACACAGCTCCACTGTGCATGCGTGGCTTCACTGCGGCTATACTATGCATGCGCAGATTCTCCTTTCAGTCGAGGATATTTTTAGAGATAGGTGGGCGGGCAGAGGCAGTGCAAGTTCCCTTATTTCATTATCATCAGCACCGCCTCCAGCCACACCCCTAATATGCACAGAACAGTCTATATTAATGGGACAAGGTCGAGGAAAAATATAGAGCTGCACTGCGTTCAGCCCCGCCCCCAGCCTGCTCTGCTGAAGGGGGGCGGGCCCCTTACATAGCATTGTCTATATCAATGGGACAAGGTCAAGGAAAAATATAGAGCTGCTCCGCCCCTAGCTTGCTCTGCTGAAGGGGAGTGGGCCCTGTGCATAGCACTGTGTATATCAATGTCAGGTCGAGAAAAAATATAGAGCTGTGCTTGTGGGAGAGGCCAAGGCTTTGCATAGAAGACATTCCTCATCAATATGAGCATCCCCACTGCATGATGTACATAATGTGAAGAAGCACGGTGCAATCTGTTCAGGAAGGAAAGTAGCAGCCTTGACACATGGAGCCTCTGCTTACACAAATCTGTCTGTGCACAGCTCTGCAAACTACATATACGAGAGGTCAAGTAAAATTATATAGCAGTGTCTGTGTTAGGGATGGCTGGTGCTCAAAAATTTTGGTGGGGTGCAAACAAACAGATAAATACTGAAACCACCCCCCAATCAATTGCCGCCTCACTTTGCCCGTCAAATGCAGCCACTGTGCCCGTCATATGCAGCCACTGTGCCCACCATATGCAGCCACTTGTGCCCATCATACCCAGCCATTTGTGCCCACCATATGCAGCCATTGTGCCTGTCAAGTGCAGCCATTGTGCCCATTAATTGCAGCCACGTGTGCCCCATCATATGCAGCCATTGCGCCCACCATATGCAGCCACTTGTGCCCGTCGTACGCAGCCATTTGTGCCCATCATATGCAGCCATTGTGCCTGTCAAATGCAGCCATTTATGACTCGCCATATGCAGCCACTGTACCCACAATATGCAGCCACTTGTGCCCATCATATGCAGCCACTGTGCCCATCATATGCAGCCACTTGTGCCCATCAAATGCAGCCACTTGTGGCCATCAAATGCAGCGCCAGGCGCATCACCCGGCTCGGCTGTCACTTCGCTAACCCCCCCGCCCGGCCGGTCTGGCGGCACTTACCGAGTGACAGAGATTCCTCCTCTGTAGTGGCGGCTGTGGCACCTGTATCCGCTCGGCTCCTCAGGCTTCCTTTGCCGTGTCTCCTCTTCCACCAAAGCATTAGGCATCCAATAGGATTGCCTAATGCTTTGGCCAATCGGCAGACAGATCTCACTGACCTGACTGCTGATTGTCAGGGAGAAAATAGCAAATTTATTTGCTATGCCACACAACAGGGTGAGATCAGGACGCAGTGCTACCCTATTTTAAAGCCTATTAGAGCCTCTGGCTCTAATCACGTCCTTCAAAATACACCCCCTCCGCCTATCCCTGCCATAGTAATTCATGTGTCCGGTGTCCTGTAAGGGGCCGGGCACATGAATAGGGAGGGCGGCAGAGGTGATGGGGGGTGGCGCCCACAATGCACAGGCCGCCACTGGCCTTTGATCTCTGTCAAGTTCTGGGGCTGGATCGTCTCTGTTGCTTTTCCTCCAATCAGGGGTTCCAGAGAAGCTAAGTGCGAGTTTACCTGTAGCCCTCACACTGGAGACTTATAAACCATCATGATGGCATCCCAGGACGGTGGGTACCAGGTCTCCCGAGGGCAGAGCGCATGTGTGATGCGCTTTGGGGTCACTGGTGGCTTAGGGAGAAGGAGAGGGCCTCTGGATGGACGTGGGAGAAGGAGATTGCTCCTGGGTGGACGTGGGAGAAGGAGTGGGCTCCTGGGTGGACGTGGGAGAGGGCTTCTGGGTGAATGTGGGAGAAGGAGAGAGCTCCTGGGGTGCTGGTGGAGAAGGGGAGAGACCCTGGGTGGCTAGTGGAGAAGGAGAGGGCCCCTGGGTGGCTGGTGGAAGAAGGAGGGAGCCCCTGGGTGTTTACAGGAAGAGAGGGCCCCTGGGTGGCCATTTAGTCAACAAAAGGACCCCCCCGGAAGAGGGCCACTGGATGGTCATGATGGAAGGAGAGGGCATCTGGGTGTTTGGAGGAGGAGAGGGCCCCTGGGTGGCCATTTAGTGAAGAAGAGGGCCCCTGGATGGCCAGGGGAGAAGGAGAGGGCATCTGGGTGGTTAGCAGAGAAGCAGTGTGCCCCTGGCTATTTGAAGGAGGAGATGGCCCCAGGGTTGGCCAAAATTGGAAGAGCTGGTCTTTGGGTGGTTGGAGGAGGAGAGGGTAGCCCTTCCTCCCTGAGGACAGGGACACCCTTCTCTCCCCAGAGAATGAGGATGAGTACACCCTTCTCTCCCTGGAGGACGGGGTCACACTTCTCTCCCCCGGCCACCCAGAGGCCCTTTTCTTCACTAAATGGCCACCCCACAGCCCTCTCCTCCTCCAAACACCTAGGTGCCCGCTCCTTCTCCCACAGCCACCCAGGGGCCCTCTTGTTGACTAAATGGTTTTCCTCCTCCAAACACCCAGGTGCTCTCTTCTTCTCCATCGGCCACCCAGGGGCTCTCTCCTTCTCCACCGGCCACCCAGGGGCTCTCTCCTTCTCCACCAACCACCCAGGGGCCCTCTCCTTCTCCACCTACCCATGCCCTCTGGGGACCCGGTACCCACCATCCTGGGACGCCATGATGATGGTGTACAAGTCTCCAGTGTGAGGGCTACAGATAAACTTCCACTCAGCTTCTTTGGTCCCTGATTGGAGGAAAAGCAGCGGAGGCGATCCAGCCCCCAGCGCTTGACAGAGATCAAAGACCAGAAGTGGCCTGTGCATTGTGGGCGCACGGGCGCTGCCCCCTCCGTCACCTCTACCACCCTCCCTATTCATGTGCCTGACCCCTTTCAGGATGCCAGACACATGAATTACTATGGCGGGGATAGGCGGAGGGTGTATTTTGAAGCACGTGATTAGAGCCAGAGGTTCTAATAGGCTTCAAATTAGGATGGTGTTTGGGGCGCAGAGCACTGAGTCCCGATCCCACCCTGTTGTGTGGCATAGCAAATTAATTTTTGCTATTTTCACACTAACGTTCCTCCCTGCCAATCAGCAGGCAGGTCAGTGAGATCTGTCTCCCGATTGGCCAAAGCATTAGGTGATCCTATTGGATGTCTAATGCTTTGGCGGAAGAGGAGACACGGTGGAAGAAGCCTGAGGAGGCAAGCGAGACACAGGAGCCACAGCTTCTGCTACAGAAGAGGAGGAGGAAGCCCCGTCACTCGGTAAGTGCTGCCAGACCGGTGGTACGGGGGGTTAGTGAAGTAACAGCCGAGCCGGGGGACACGCCTTGGTGCATTTGATTGGCACAAGTGGCTGCATATGAAGGGCACAAGTGGCTACATATGATGGGCACATTGGCTGCATAGGATGGGCACAATGGCTGCATTTAATTGGCACAAGTGGCTGCATATGACGGGCACAAATGGCTGTATTTGACAGGCACAAATGGCTCCGTACGATGGGCACAAGTGGCTGCATATGGTGGGCACATTGGCTGCAATTGATGGGCACAATGGCTGCATTTGATGGGCACAATGGCTGCATATGATGGGCACAAATGTCTGTGCACGACGGGCACAATGCCTGCATATGATGGGGCACAGTGGCTGCATATGACGGGCACAATGGCTGCATATGATGGGCACAAGTGGCTGCGTACGACGGGCATAGTGGCTGCATTTGAGAGGCACAGTGGCTGCATATGACGGGCACAAATGGCTGCATTTGACGGGCACAGTGAAGCTGTAATTGACTGGGGAGATGGTTTCAGTATTTTTCAGTTTGTTTGCACCCCCCAAAATTTTTGAGCACCAGCCGCCACTGTCACAGACACTGCTGTATATTTTTCCTTGACCTCCCGTATATATATTTTGCAGGGATGTGCACAGACAGATTTGTGTAAGCGAAGGCTCCGTGTGTCAGGCTGCTGTTTTTCTTCCTGAACAGATTGCACAGCCCTTCACATTATGTACATCATGCAGTGTGGATGCTCATATTGATGAGGAATATCTTCTATGCAAAGGCTTGGCCCCTCCCACAGGCACAGCTCTATATTTTTCCTGGACCTGCCATTGATATACACAGTGCTAATCACGGGGCCCGTCCCCCTTCAGCAGAGCAGGCTAGGGGCATGTTAGGGGCTGGAGGTGGTGGAGCTTTATATTTTATCTCGACCTTGCTCACATTAACCGCTTCCGGACCAGCCACCGCAGTTATACTGCGGCAGGTTGGCTTCCCTGCGTGAAACCACATAGCTGTACGTTGGCTCGTGGAGTCCAGATAGCAGGTGCGCGCTCGCTGCAAAGCGGGGGTGCCGATGCTCGCGTCCGACGGTCGTGATGACCACCGGCCACGAGTGATCATGACCAGGAGACACAGAACAGGGACAAGTGTGTGTAAACACACACTTCCCTGTTCTGTTCTGACAGGAGTGACAGATCGTGTGTTCCTATTGGCTAGGAACTACGATCTGTCACTTCCTGAAGTTAGTCCCTCCCCCTTCAGTTAGAATCATGTGGCAGGGAACAAAGTTAACTCCTTCACTGCCCCATAGTGTTAACCCCTTCACTGCCAGTGACATGTTTACAGTAATCAATGCCTTTTTAATCGCACTGATCGATGTATTAATGCCAATGGTTGCAAAAATGTGTCAAAATTGTCCGATATAATGTTGCAGTCATGATAAAAATCATCACAGATCACCGCAATTACTGGTAAAAAAAAAATAATAATAAAATAAAAATGCTATAAATCTATCCGTTATTTGGTAGGCACTATATCTTTTGCGCAAACCAATCAATATACGCTTATTGCGATTTTTGTTACCAAAAATATGTAGAAGAATACATATCGGCCTAAACTGAGAAAAAAATAGCTTTTTTTAAAAAATTATTATAGAAAAAAGTGAAAAAGTACAAAATATTGTACTATTGTAAATACAAAATATACTATTGTGTTTTTTTCAAAATTGTTGCTCTTTTTTTGTTTATAGTGCAAAAAATAAAAGCAGCAGAGGCGATCAAATACACTAAAAGAAAGCTCTATTTGTGGGGAAAAAAGAGCGTCAATTGTGTTCAGCAGAGCAGGCTAGGGGCGGGACGGAGTTGTAGCAGCTCTATATTTTATCTCGGCCTTGTCCCATTGATATACACAGTGCTATGCATGGGGGCCTGCCCCCCTTCAGCAGAGCAGGCTAGGGGTGGGGCTGAAGGTGGGGCAGCTTTATATTTTATCTTGACCTTGTCCCATTGATATACACAGTGCTATGCACAGGGCCCGTCCCCCTTCATCAGAGCTGGCTAGGGGCAGGGCTATATTTTTCCTCGATCTTGTCCCATTGATATAGACTGTGCTATGCACGGGCCTGCCCCCCTTCTCCAGAGCAGGCTAGGGGCTTATTAGGTATGGGGCTGGAGGTGGTGCTGATGATAATGTAATTAAGGAACTCGCACCGCCTCCACGCACCCGCTCGAGTCTAAAATTTTCCTCGACTGAAAAGGGGAGTCTATGTATACGCAGTATAGTCGCGGTGAAGCCACGCATTTGCAGCTGTATTGTGACGTAGCTACACAGGAATGATGCGGTCGAGATTCTGCATAAGTCCAGGAACATCAGAACCTCCTTTTCTCAGGTCCCTAGCTGGAACTCCTGGCTCCTCCCTCTTGTTCAGTGCCCCCAAAGCAAGTCGAGCTGCAGCTCCATGTATCCATTCAGACATGGAGCTGTGGTTCGGCCCCGCCCTCACTTTCTTCTGATTGGCTGAATTTGATTGTATCTCAGCCAATCAGGAGGAGAGTCCTGGATAGCCAAGGCACTCGTGGACATCACTGGATCTAGATGGGGCTCTGGTAAGTATTAGCTGGGCTGGGAGGGGACTGTTGCACACAGAAGGCTTTTAATCTTATTGCAGTAAGATAAAAAAGCTTCTGAATTTACAACCCCTTTAAGTGAATAAAAACAATTGATGAATCTGCAAGCTGCTGTCACCACTAGGATAGTCCAAATGATAAACAGTTCAAACAAAGCAATGTCAAAGTAGGCAATGTCCTTGCAGAGATCTTACTGAGAGGCTGTGTGATAGCAGTTCAGTAGTGTTCAAGGTGTAACGAAGGCACAACCCAAGATTAGCAGGACTAAGGTAGGTATGTGTTATTTTTGTGCATGGTATGATATAATTAGAAATATGCACCAGTGACTACTGCAGACAGGTGTTTACTTAACTGCACTGTATAAAAATATCAAACGTAAACTACATTTGAGACAGTGATTGGGGCATGCACCAAACATTTTCCAGTATTTGGTGAATATCGCATTTACTGCTTTATTAACCACTTAAGGACCAGGCCTCTTTTTCAGATTTGGCGTTTACATGTTTAAAGCAGTTTTTTTTGCTAGAAAATTACTTAACACCCCCAAACATTATATTTTGTTTTTTTTCTAACACCCTAGAGAATAAAATGGCGGTCATTGAAATACCTTTTTTCACACCGTATTTACGCAGCGATCTTACAAGCGCACTTTTTTTGGAAAAAATTACTTTTTTGAATAAAAAAATAAGACAACAGTAAAATTAGCCCAATTTTGTTTATAGTGTGAAAGATAATGTTACGCCAAGTAAATTGATACCCAACATGTCATGCTTCAAAATTGCGTCCGCTCGTGGAATGGCGTCAAACTTTTACCCTCAAAAATCTCCATAAGCAACATTTAAAAAATTCTACAGGTTGCATGTTTTGCGTTACAGAGGAGGTCTAGGGCTATAATTATTGCCCTCGCTCTACCGATCGTGGCAATATCTCACATGTGTGGTTTGCCCACCGTTTATGTATGCGTTCGCTTCTGTGCGCAAGCTCGTCAGGATGGGGGGGGTTTTAAAAAAAAAATGTATTATTATTTATTTTACTTGATTTTATTTATTTTTACACTTTAAAAAAAAAAAATCAATGGATCACTTTTATTCCTATTAAAAGGAATGTAAACATCCCTTGTAATAGAAAAAAAGCATGACAGGTCCTCTTAAATATTAGATCTGGGGTCAAAAAGTCCTCAGATCTCATATTTGGACTTCAATGCAATTAAAAAAAATAATAATAATAATTTAAAAAAATGACATTGAAAAAAATATACCTTTAAGAGGTATGGGCGGAAGTGACGTTTTAACGTCCTATGGTATAGAGACAAGTGGGGGCCATCTTAGCCTCACTCGTCTCCATACCCGGCCATCGACAGGACCCGATCACCTCCGCTGCTACCAACGGCTCCGGTAAGTGAACCCGCAGCGGAGACCACCGTTATCGTACACAGGACCGCCTCCTGTAAAGAGGGATACCTCGGTTGTGGCAGCAGCTGCTGCCGTTACCGAGATATCCCTCTTCAAAAAGAGGACGTATATTTGCAACTTGATAATGAGCATTACTTGTTCATATATTGTACATAAATGCATAGAATAAATTAACCACTCGTGGAAGCATGATCATTGTCATTTAAAACGAATGTACCTGGAGTGTACCTGGATAAATATCACATACACTACTTTATAATTACAATCCAATTTTTAAACCAGTATATATATTTAGCTTTCTAATTTTTGTTTTAATTGTTTTTTTTCCAATATAATTTTTATTAATTATGATAAAACAGTTACAACAAGCACAATGTGACAATATAGTTTGTATATACAATAAACATATCATTACAGCATTCTAGATGCGGCCATCTTATCACCATACACTGTCATAAATCGTGAACATGGTAAAAGGAAACATATATCTCGCTACAACCATACAGTTTATCAAAGTGTGACCATCCTCATGGTGAATTGGCATACAAAAGAGAAGAAAAAAAATGACTAGATTAAAATAAGCTGAGCTAAAAAAAGAGGTTGTCCTGCAAAATAGCTCAGTGTTAGTTTATTAAAGGGGGTTGCCTAGGTATTCGTGTATATCTAGTTAATCCCTTCTCGACCTCCGCACCCCTAATGGGGACTTGCTGTGCAGAGGGAACTGGGAGATAACCTTCTCGGTGGGAGTCTAAAGTGTTTACCTATAATTTAGGAGCTATGTACTCTTAGCCCATGTACACACGGTCAGAGATTCCGTCAGAATGTTTCCTATCGCACCGTTTTGTCGGATATTCCGACTGTGTGTGGTCTGCATCGGACTGTTTCCGTCGGGAATATCCGACGGTCCAACTTTTCCAACTTGCCGGTAAAATTTTCCGACAAAATGCTCCTATCGCACATACTCCGATCATGTGTAGCCTACTCCGACGGACAAAATGCCACGCATGCTCAGATCAAATTCCTAGGCCAAAGCTATTGGCTACTAGCCTGAACGTAGTCCCGTCGTAATGAAATAACGTCATCACGTTATGTACAATCGGATTTTCCGACAACTTAGTCCGACCATTCGTATGCAACATCACTTCCGGACCTCTTCCGGAATTAATCCGTCGGAATTACTCCGACGGATTTGGTTGTCGGAATTTCCGACTGTGTGTACAAGGGCTTAGTGTAGAAGATGTACAAAACATAAACCTAGAGTATTGCCCACTATAAATACTTTGTAGTAACATGAGGGATATTGATACCTTCATATGCAATTACTGGTAGAGACGGTAGACCGAGGAATTAATCCCCTGTAATCAGATACGAGGCCTTCAAGTGACTGCTCGTCCGGTCCCTCTTGAGAAAGAATGTAATGGTTCTGCCCTAGTGTCAAGGCGTAGAGGGTATGAGCTTGTGCTCTAAGTCGGGGAGTAGGAAGAGTTACAAAGAGGTTTGCACCTCTGGTACTGTTAGTTTGTCAGGTTTGTCCGTATCCGTGGTGGTGTAACTACGTTGTGAATCTGAGGTAGGAAGTGACTCAAGGTACTCGAATAAGCTCTCGAAATTGTGGGGAATCTTTAAAGTGTAACCAACACGCCCATATGTTGGTATATTTGGATTGGCTTGATGGATTAATTGCTCCATCTCTGAGATTTTTTCCACTCGCTTGACCCAATCCATCAATGAAGGTGGATTTGCTGACCTCCAATAGAGCGGTATACATTGTTTGGCAGCGTTGAGTAGGTGTGGTATGATCGATTTCTTATAGGTGGATTGTGGTATAGAGGCATGGTGTAGTAAGAATTGCATCGGCATAAAGTCTACAGTATATGACGAGATATCTGAGATTGTCTTATGTATTTTTTCCCAAAAGGGCTTAATCAGAGTGCAATCCCACCAAATGTGTAGTAGAGATCCTGTGTTTCAACCACATCGCCAGCATAGAGGCAAGACTGAGGGGTAATATTTATGTAGAATGTCTGGTGTTCGATACCATCTGGCGTAAATTTTATAAGAGTTTTCTTGGGCTGAAATGTTGACGGAACGTTTGTGGATGTTTTCAAAAATAATTTCCCAATCCCTATTAGGTAGTTCCAATTCAAGTTCCCTTTCCCATATCTGGACCGTTGTAGTGTGTTTAGGGTTATAGTTATTGAATAGAAGTGTGTACACCTCTGAGATAAGGTGCCTGAGAGGCATTGTGCTTGTGCACAGGGCTTCAAAAGGGGTTTGTTGTCTGCACCATTGTGTGACAGGACAAGCGCTATTAAGGAAATGTCTAAATTGTAGAAATGTTAAAAATGGAATATGATAGTCAGGAAGACGTGAGATCATCTCACGGAATGATAGGATGGCACCGTGTTGCACAAGTTGGGAAGCCCTAAGGGTAGGCAGTGTCGAGTCACCTGTGTGGTTAAGCGAGGATACCCCCGGTGGGAAGTCTGGGTTACTATTAATCGGAGTCATCGGGCCTTGGGATGGGGTCCAATCGTATTGTAAGGCTTTTGACCTAAAAACGTGTAACGACGCTCCAGTTAACGGGTGCTGAGAGTACACCTTAGACGTCTTGTTTGCTGAAGTGCATGGTAGATGGGCTAGCGGGACTGGATCAAAGGAGTCTTCAAGGTCAACCCAATCTTTCATGGACTTGTGTGTGTGCCAGTCTATTATTCTCGCGAGATGACACGCTGAGTGGTATTTGTGAATGTCAGATAGGCTTAGGCCCCCTTTTGCTTTGGGTATTGTCAATTTATCCCAATTTATCCTAGGTGATTTGGAAGCCCATATGAAATTCCTGTATAGTTTCTTGTAAGTAGTGAAGAAGGATGTGGATAGTTTAATTGGAACGGTCTGCATTACATATAAAATGCGGGGTAGAATGTTCATTTTTAGATTGGCGATGCGGCCAAACCATGAGAATTTACCAATTGTCAATTTGAGGAGATCTGTTTGTAAAGATTGTAGTATTGGTCTGTAATTCATTTCGTAGAGATCGTCTAGGGAGTTCGGTAGTTGAATACCTAAGTAAGTGAGAGCTTTGGATTCCCAGCTGAAGGGAAAATTTAGTTTACATTGAGTTACTGTAGATGATGGGAGGGAAATGTTGAGGGCTTTAGATTTTGCAAAATTTATTTGTAAGTTTGACACTTTGTGGAAGAGTGCAAAGTCTTTCAGTATGTTGGGTAGTGTAGTTGTTGGGTCAGTAAGGAAGAGAAGAATGTCGTCTGCATATGCCGCAATTTTGTACTGTTTATGGCCAATAGTGATACCTTTAATGTCCGGGTTTGCTCTGAGCTTCCGCAGAAAGGGCTACAGGGTGAGAATGAAAATGAGCAGGGAGAGTGGGCAACCCTGGCGGGTACCGTTTGACACTGAGAAGGCGTCCGACAGGCGACCATTGATCCTTATTCTGGCCGTGGGGTGTGAGTACAGCATTAGGACCATTTGGATGAAGTGTGCAGGGAACCCCAGCACTTGTAAGGTTGCTGACATATAGTCCCAAGTCACTCTGTCGAACGCCTTCTCTGCATCCAAGGATAGAAAAAAGCCCTTTTGTTGTGACCTGCTGGAAAGCCAATGATGAATATGGAGGGCCTTTACAGTATTGTCCCTGGCCTCCCTTCCAGGAACAAAACCAACTTGATCAAGGGATATTAGATTTGTAAGAATCGTGAGGAGGCGATTGGCTATTATTTTGGCATATAGTTTCATGTCTACGTTCAGGAGAGAGATGGGTCTGTAATTTGAAACTATGGTGTCATCTTTGCCCGGTTTGGGAATCAATGTGATGTGGGCTTCTAAAAGATCTTTATTTACTGGATCCGAAGGTGAAAGAGAATTAAAAGTGTTAGTAAGATGTAGGGTAAGCAACTCTTGGAAGGTTTTGTAGTAACTGACAGTCAAGCCGTCCGGACCCGGACTTTTACCCGGTTTGAGCTGTTTCAGGGCCATTATATTTTCCTCAGCACTAATTGTTTTAATTGTTTATCTCATAAACCTAATACACTCATTTACATTTTATTAAGGCTTTTACTGCTAGCCCTGTCAGATTTCCCAGCCTTGTTTTCTACAGTTACACCAGATCAATAAAACATAACCAACAGACAATGAAACATACCCAACAGACAATGTATTTCCATTAAAAAAATATACCTCCAATGAATGTATTTTCTATACCTCTATGTTTTCCAAAATTCACTTTAATACTAGTTTTTGGAGGTTTTGAAACCCTGTCTATAATGAACACTAAAGACAAAGTCCTGACAGTAAGTTTTTTTGCAGTAGTTTTTTGAAGACAGAAGAGAGTAAATTTTGCATATTTTACAGGAGTAGCAGTGAAAGTGTTAATAAATGTAAATAGATCTATTGGATATGTGAGATAAATAATACAAAACAAAGCTTAAAAGGTTAACTATGCTAGTTTAATAAATTCAAGTATATTTAAAAAGCGGTAAATGTGATCTTCATCAAACATTCATGGCAGAATGTCCGCCAGGTCAGTGTTTTTTAACCATTTTTTAGTGGTGGCACACTTTAAAATGATGTATCTCACGGCACCACATTCTTAAATATAAAAAAAATAAAATGAATAGTTTTAAATAATGTAGCAAAGTCCACGCACATAGGACACCCAACTGAGGAGGTGATTTATTCTTCCAAAGCAAATACACCTTTGCACGATGGTACTGACTAGTATTCCAGTGTTTCTCTTCTACCTTAGTTTCTTTCCCTTACCCTGCTTGTGTGATCCCAATGCTGATGGAGAGGGGCAAACAAGGATGCTGCTCCTCCTTATCAACCAATTACTTCAGCAGTTGTTAGGACGTCGACAGCTGAAGGCTGTAATGGTGCACAATGAAAACCTGTGTCTTTGTGTAACTAAAAGGCAGGCTTGATTAATTCTCTGGTTTGTATACAATTTCTGGGCATTTTTTAGGCATTTATTTATAATTGTATTTGAAACTTTAATTCAGACTAAAGTACGGCACATTAATGGAAAAATGGATTAACAATATGGAGCAACAAAACTAAAATGTACGACAGAGAATATAAGAAACAAGGGAAAGAAGGATCAGGAAACAAAGAAAACGGAAAGCATGAAAGGGGGTGAGGAAGTAATGCGTTAGGGATGGACAGTTATTTTGTTTTAGTCATACCCTAACCTAACATGTTAGAGAATTCAGTGGTTTTATTGAACTTGATGTTCAGACCAAGTGTTGGACTCTGTAAAATAGGTTAGTTCTAACAAGAGGTAAGGTATTTAGCTGGTGTAAATGCATCACTTGAAATACTTTCTAAAGGGTTTTTGTGATCTTTGTCAACTTTAGGTAATTCAAAATTAATTTCCCAAATTTTCCTTTTATTTACAGTACTGTAACTTAAAATAAGAAGATGAAGCAACTGTCAGTTTGGGCAAAGATCATGTTCTCTTTCATACTCATCATTGTGTTTGTGTCTTATTGGTACTATTCCTTCAAGATCAGTAGTAGATCTTCATCATTGTTCTATACTGTAGGCGGTCAAAGCACTAAAGAAGTAATACCTGACACAAACCTAGTTAAAAAAAAGTTTTTAAAACTGTCCAGCAAGATCTCAAACCGAATTTGGACCATGAAACCAGTGGGTCGACTTGGAAATCAGATTGGGCAATATGCAACTCTTTACTCCCTTGCCAAACTAAATGGACATCCAGCTTATATCGTTCCTAGAATGCATGAAACCTTGTCCAAGTTATTCAAGATTAACTTGCCTATGATTTCCCAAAAAGTACATAATCGTATCAAATGGAGACAGTATCCAATCAAGAACTGGATGTGTCCAGAGTACAAGAATATTTCAGGTCAGTATGTTAAACTGGTTGGAGTGCCTTGTTCATGGACCTTTCATCACCATATCTGGGAGGAGATACATCAGGAGTTTACTTTCCATGACTTTGTTAAAGCAGAAGCCAATGCCTATCTTTCTAATGTCAAAGGAAACAGGGAAAATGTTACATTTGTTGGAGTCCATGTTCGTAGAGGGGACTATGTTGAAATTATGCCCAAGAAATGGAAAGGAGTTGTAGCAGACAAGGGATATTTGCAAAAAGCCATGGATTACTTCAGAAATAAGTATGAGAACCCACTTTTTATTGTGACCAGTAATGGGATGGATTGGTGTAAAGAGAATATTAATAACTCATTGGAAGATGTTCATTTAGCTGGAGATGGAAATGAAGCCTCTCCTGCTCGAGATTTTGCACTATTAACACATTGTAACCACTCAATAATAACTATTGGGACTTTTGGGATTTGGGTTGCCTATCTTGTGGGAGGTGAAACAGTTCATCTTTCAAATTTTTTGTTACCAAATTCTCCTTACTTCAGATATTTCAAGTATGAAACAACTTATCTCCCAGAATGGATTGGAATCCCTGCTAATCTGTCTTCACTTTTGAATAAAAAGACATAACGTGTTTACCAAAACTAAATAATTGTTTATCTAATAAACCTAATACACTAATTTACATTTTATTGAGGCTTTTACTGCTAGCCCTGTCAGATTTCCCAGCTTTGTTTACACCAGATCAATAAAACATAACCAACAGACCATGAAACATACCCAACAGACAATGCATTTTCCATAAAAAAATATACCTGCAATAAATGTCTTTTCTATACCTCTATGTTTTCCAAAATTCACTTTAATACTAGTTTTTGGAGGTTTTGAAACCCTGTCTATAATGAACACTAAAGACAAAGTCCTGACAGGTTTTTTTGCAGTAGTTTTTTGGAGACAGAAGAGAGTAAATTTTGCATATTTTACAGGGGTAGCAGTGAAAGTGTTAATACATGTAAATAGATCTATTGGATATGTGAGATAAATAATAAAAAAACGACAAAACGAATTTTAAAAGGTTAACTATGCTAGTTTAATAAATTCAAGTATATTTAAAAAGCAGTAAATGTGATCTTGATCTAACATTCATGGTAGAATGTCCGCCAGGTCAGTGTTTTTCAACCTTTTTTTAGTGGTGGCACACTTTAAAATTATGCATCTCGTGGCACCACATTCTAAAATATAAAAAAATAAAATGAATAGGTTTAAATAACGCAGCAAAGTCCATGTACATAGGACACCCAACTTAGGAGGTGATTTATTCTTCCAAAGCAAATAACACCTTTTCACATTGGTACTGACCAGTATTCCAATGTTTCTCTTCTACCTTTCCCTTACCCTGCTTATGTGACCTCAGTGCTGATGGAGAGGGGCAAACAAGGATGCTGCGCAGGTATCCACCATCCTCCTTATGAACCAATTACTTCAGCAGTTGTTAGGACATCGACAGCTGAAGGTTGTAATAGTGCACAATGAAAACCTGTGGTTTTGTGTAAATAAAAGGCAGGCTTGATCAATTCTTTGGTTATATATACAATTTCTGGGCATTTTTTGGGCATTTTTTAGGCATTTATTTATAATTGTATTGAAAACTTTAATTTTAATTTATGAGATTGCAGGCCACACCCATCTGCAATGAACTTCCCCAGGTACAAAGATAATTAAATAAATACACAAAACAATTTATTTGGCAAAAAAAATTGTCCGCAACACCTTTATTGGTTTTAAACAAATAATTTACCAAAACTCCTTTATTTTTAACTCATAACTTCATATATATCAAATAAACAGATTTCTACCTGCTCAGTTTTTAGAACTCAAGCAGTAGCTCAACTTTAAATATAAATAACAGTCCCCACAAGCCGAACTTGAGCATTAAGACCGCCCTCCCCCAAGTGTCGCGGCCATTTCTATGCTATTTTGTAAACCCAAATTAAAAATATCGATGCCCACCTCAGACAGGTGCACCCATCCGGCCTGTACAACCCAGGATAACCACCTTCCAGGTCCACATGCCTATAAGACAGTCCACCAATCTGGGCCATGAATTTCTCAATCCCCGAATTTCCTCGCCTATTTGCTGGTACCAATTCCGAGATGCGGAACGCACCGAAAAAGGTGAACACAAGACTACACTTCAGATTTTTCAAGTATGAAACATCTTATCTCCCAGAATGGATTGGAATCCCTGCTAATCTGTCTTCACTAAGAAAAAGACATAATGTGTTTACCAAAACTATATACTGGTGTCTGCATATGCACCACAAGAACTCCAAAATTGGGGTGCACTATAATGTAAATATAAACCTTAATTCAGAAGAAGGGAAACAACACCACCCCGTACAGCCTCCCTGACTCTCTAACGGTCCACCAACAATATGACTAACAGAGACCAGTAGTTGGTGGGGCCAATTGCAGACTTAATAATTGCAAATTAGAATGCTACATATTTTGGAACTCCCAGTATGTTCTAGTAGATAAAAAAAAAGTAAATGAGCCACCTCTAATGAAAATGTACATGATATGATATGAGTATCCATCCATTTTACAGAACTTCAGTCTATTAGAAAACCAAGACACTGCTTTAAATATGTTAGCCATTGAAGTAGCAATATAAAGCCACTGTATACTTTTATATACTTTTTTTGCAATGAAGATTAAATACAATCTAGGACCTTACTTCTTGATAAAATTTACAATTGTGCCGACTCTTCCATTGTATCATGCTGAATACAAGATTTCACAGATCAGACTAGAGCAAGCAGCTATGACATCATAGTAAAAGGTTTTTTTTTCCTTCTGGATGAGGTCATCCAATTTCTGACATGCTAAAGAGTCAGTACACCCAGAAATGATATTTCAGTTATTGGTAAAGTAAGTCTGGCTGAGCCACCCTGTAGCTTTTATATCCTTTGGGGACTTCGACCCTTGAAAAGTTAATGGTTTTAGTTCCTCCCTTGTTGGTGGTTTCACTCCCCAGCAGATACCAAATCTTAAAAAATCTATTTGTTAATGGACTGACTTAAAAAGTAACTTCCCATTTGTTGCAGAAAAACAAAAACAAAAAAAAAATCCTTTTGGGTGATCAATGTACATTGCAATGAATTTAAGAAACTTTGCTGCACATTTCTACCTGTTTCTGCTCTGAAGAAATAGCAGTTTGTTTTGTACAGAGTGAATCTGAGTAGGAGTGAACTTTTTATTAATAATAAGCTGATGCACTTGTGGTGTTCTACTGAAGAAAGTTGTAGAGTCTGCATCCCTTTAGATGTGATTAACCCTTTAGGAGTATCTAACCAAAATTAAAGTTTCATTGCAGAGGATTCTTAAAATCTGCCTTGTATCCTAGTACAGACTTTTGATAAAATCAGCGAGTCAATCACCAACTGTGTACAGAATATCTCCAGGTTGCCATATTGTGTTTCATTTTACAGAAAATTGCAGTTGCTAAAAATTAAAAAGGAAAGGTAATTTTTAATAACATTAAGGGGGAGATTTACTAAAACTAGTGCACACAGAATCTGGTGTAGCTGTGCATATCAACCAATTAGCTTCTAATGTCAGCTTGTTAATTTAACCACCTCAATACAGTACACTTACTTCCTGACCAGACCAATTTTCAGCACTCTCACAGTTTGAATGACAATTACTCAGTGGTGCAACACTGTACCCATATGAAACTTGCGTCTTTTTTTCCACATAAATAGAGCTTTCTTTTAGCGGTATTTAATAACTAGTGGGTTTTTTATTTTTTGTGCTATAAATAAAAAAAACTTACATTTTGTGAAAAAAATGCCTTTTTCTTTGTTTCTGTCATAAAATTTTGCCAGCTAGTAATTTTTCTTCATAAATTTTGGCCAAAATTTATACTGCTACATATCTTTGGTAAAAATAACCCACATTAGTGTATATTATTTGGTATTTGTGAAAGTTATAGAGTCTACAAACTATGGTGCCAATCACTGAAAATTGATCACATCTGATCAGGCCTTCGGTACATCAGGTGTATCTCATTTCTTGAGACACTAACAAGTCAGGAAAGTACAAATACCCCCCAAATGACCCCTTTTTAGAAAGTAGACATTCCAAGATATTAAGTAAGTAGCATGGTGAGTTTTTTTAACTTGTCATTTTTTCCCACAATTCTTTGCAAAATTAAGATTTTTTTTATTATTATTTTTTCTACAAAATTGTCAGGTTATCAGGTTATTTCTCACACACAGCATATGCATACAACAAATTACACCCCAAAATACATTCTGCTACTCCTCCCGTGTATGGCGATACCACATGTGAGACTTTTACACAGCCTGGCCACATACAGAGCACCAACATTGAAGTGGCACCTTTAGGCGTTCTGCGAGCAAAAATGACACATCTCATTTCACAGCCACCTATTACACTTTCGAAGGCCCTGGAGTACCAGGACAATGTAATTGCTCATAAAATGACCCCATTTTGGAAAGCACACACCCCAACGTATAATCTGTGAGGCATTATTAGTCTTTTGAACAGTTAATTTTTTTCCAGAAGTTTTTGGAAAATGTGGAAAAAATGAAAACGCATTTTTTTTTTACACAAAGTTGTCAATTTATAAGATATTTATAACACATAGCACGTATATAGCAAAAATTACACAGCTTGGTCACACAGAGAGGCCGAACATTGAAGTACTACCTTCAGGCGTTCTAGGAGCATAAATGACACATTTCATTTCATTCCTACCTATCACACTTTTGAAGGTCCTGGAGCACCAGAACAATGGAATTACCCCCAAAATGACCCCATTTTGAAAAGCAAACACCCCAACATATATTCTATGAGGCATGGGCTGCAAATAGGTACTCGGGTACTCTGATGGGCTGGTGACAGGTACTTGAGTACTCTGATGGCCTAGTGATAAGTACTTGAGTACTCTGATGGCCTGGTGACAGGTACTTGGGTACTCTGATGGCCTGGTGACAGGTACTCGGGTACTCTGATGGCCTGGTGACAGGTACTCGGGTACTCTGATGGCCTGGTGACAGGTTCTCTGATGACCTGGTGACTAGAATTTGGGTACTCTGAAGGGCAGTGATAGGCACTCAGGTACTCATATGGACTGTGACTGGTACTCGGGTGCTCAGATGAACTGTGACAGGTACTCAGGTGAACTGTGACAGGTATTCAGGTACTCAGATGGGCTGGGACAGGTACTTAGGTACTCAGATGAACTGGGACAGGTACTCGGGTACTCTCATGGACTGGGACAGGTACTCGGTACTCTGATGGGCTGTGACAGGTACTCGGGTACTCTGATGGGCTGTTACAGGTACTCGGGTACTCTGATGGGCTGTGACAGGTACTCGGGTACTCTGATGGGCTGTGACAGGTACTTGGGTACTCGGATGGACTGTGACACGTACTCGGGTACTCAGATGGACTGTAACAGGTCCTCGGGTAGTGTGATGGAAAGTGGCAGGTACTCGGGTACTCTGATGGGCTGTGACAGGTACTCGGGTACTCTGATGGACTGTGACAGGTACTCGGGTACTTTGATGGGCTGTGACAGGTACTAGGGTACTTTGATGGGCTGTGACGGGTACTTGGATGGACTGTGACAGGTACTCGGGTACCTTGATGGGCTGTGACAGGTACTCGGGTACTTTGATGGGCTGTGACAGGTACTCGGGTACTTTGATGGGCTGTGATGGGTACTTGGATGGACTGTGACAGGTACTCGGATACTTTGATGGTCTGTGACAGGTACTCGGTTACTTTGATGGGATGTGACAGGTACTCGGGTACTCAGATGGACTGTGACAGGTACTTGGCTACTCGGATGGACTGTGACAGGTACTCGGGTACTCTGATGGGCTGTGACAGGTACTCAGGTACTCTGATGGGCTGTGACAGGTACTTGGGTACTCTGATGGGCTGTGACGGGTACTCGGGTACTCTGATGGACTGTGACAGGTACTCTGATGGACTGTGAGTGACAGGTACTATGAGGGGTGGTGACAGGTCCTCTTTATTGGGGGGGCAATCAGGGTGATTTGTGTACACTGTAGGCGGTAACCAGATGTTACCGCAATCTCCTCCTCACACACGATGGATGTGTGAGGGGGAGAACCCGGTAACATCTCGTTACCGCGGTTTGTTTACATTTAGTGATTGACTGTGAAACAATCACAGCCCATCACATGGGTAAACAGCCGGTCAATGGCTGTTCACCAGCGTCGGTGACGAGCAGTGTTCCCGGAAAGCCATCGCTGCCGATGTGCACGAGCAGCAGGCTCGCGATCGCGTGCACTCACCGTGCACAGTGGGGGTGTAGCCATCTGTGATTGGCCGTGACTTCATCACGGCCGATCACATGGTAAACAGCCTGCCACCAAAGGAACAGGGATGCGCGCATTCCCTGTTTAAATAGGAGGACGTCATATGACGCCTTCCCGTCACAATAGGTCCGCCGCTTGGCCGTCATTTGACGGCCGGCGGTCGGCAAGTGGTTAAGCTTTGACAATAAAACTTGGAAGCTGTTGCAATTGTATTTGCTACATTATTTTGCTATTTTTTTACACAGATGTGGACTTAGGCCCCTTTCACAGGGCCGTCTCTGTTTTGTGGGTTCCGCTTGCTGAGTGGACGATTGCTCCGCTAATCCCCACTGAGCAGACGGACGACAGGTCCGTCTCTGCTTAGTAAGAGACAGACCCAGTCCCGCTCACCTCTATAGGGAGATAGGATGAAAATTAACTGCCTGTTCATTTTCATCTGATCATATCTGATCTGCCCCACTAGACGGATGGGAAATAGGACCTCCATCCATCTGCATTTTGTGGACAGGATCAGATCGGATAATGGCAGATGTCAGCAGACATGTGTCTGCTGACACCCGCCGCACCATAGTTTTTAAGGCGGCCCCGATTGGACCCTCCATTCAACTCTGACAGGTGGACCTGATCGGACAGCCTGTGTGAAAGAGCCCTTAACCTTTAACCCTATAACAAAGAATTGGTATATAGCATCAAGCATATCGAATATTATACCATTCATCTTGAAACATTCTATATTTATTAATCAAAGGGAGATACCATAAATATCCTACATGTTATTCTGGAGACACTGATTAGTCTAGTCATTTAAATATCCTACATAATTTATTATACTCCTGGAGACACTAAATAGTTTAGTCATAGATCAAGTACAAGGCTGTCTAAACGACCTCACAAATCATGGAAAAAATCCGTACTTATTGTTTTCACCTGGCATGTTTTACTTTGATGTAAGCCTTGATCTCTCTATACACGTGAAAGAGAAAGAATTGGAGAACAGTCAAAAGAACAATGGAATGAAAGCATCCTTTTCTAAATATGGAAACTCACTTTTTATTGTGGTCCGTAATGGGATAGATTTGTGTAAGTATTGGTGACAATATTGAAAACTCACTGGAAGGTGTTACTATTAGACATGTGCAGAGTAAAATATTTCGTTTCGGAATTTCGTTTTCGTCCGAAAACTTAATTTATTTAGTTACTCCCGAAATTCGTTTTTATTTATTTCGTTTTTCGTTCAAAAATTGCATTCGTCCGAAAATCCACATGAATTACGGTCGAATCTGTCTTTGAAGGCTCAGGCCGCGTACACACGCGGGGACTGTTCGCCCAACTTTGTCCGTCAAACAGTTTCGGCAAACAGTCCGCTCAAACTTAGCATGGACGGACATGGCCACACACGACGGACGAACAGTTTGCTGAAACCGTGCGCGATGACGTGAACGGCACGTACGACGGGACGAAAAATACGACGTCCTATACACTGCATTATAGCTTTCGGCGTGAAAATCCTTTCTGAGCATGCGCGCAACTTTGTTTGACGAACAAGCCTACACACGAGCGGACTGTTCGCTGAAACAAGGTTTCAGCGGACAGTTTTTCGGAAATTCCGAAAAACCTTGTCCGTCAAACTGTCCGCTGAAACTGTCCGCTGAAAGCCCACACACGAGCGGACTGTCCGCCCAAACACTGTTCAGCGGACAAAGTTGGGCGAACAGTCCGCCCGTGTGTACGCGGCCTTATGGTGTCTGTCGAATGTATAAAGAAGATTCGACGGAGCTAGTATATATACTATATAGCATACTTTAGAACCCTATTAAAGTCTATGGGACTCCAACGTTCAAAATCTAAAGTGCTAATTTTAAAGGCTAATTTGCAAGTTACTGTCCTAAAAAGTGTTTGGGGACCCGGGTCCTGCCCCAGGGGACATGTATCAAAGCAAAAAAAAGTTTTAAAAACGGCCGTTTTTTCGGGAGCAGTGATTTTAATAATGATTAAAGTGAAACAATAAAAGTGTAATATTCCTTTAAATTTCGTAGCTGGGGGGTTGTCTATAGTATGCCTGTGAAGGGGCTCATGTTTCTGGGGCTTAGAACTGTCGCTGCACAAAGTGTAATTTATGCAGGAAAAAAAGTCCTTTAAAATCACTCGCAGCTATTATGAATTGTCGGCTCCCGTAATACAGAGAACACTCATTGAAAGTCATTGATAAAAAAATAAATAAATAAATAAATAAAAAAGCGTGGGGGTCCCCCAAATTCAATTACCAGGCCCTTCAGGTCTGGTATGGATATTAAGGGGAACCCTGCCTCAAATTTAAGAAAAAATTTGACGTGGGGTTCCCCCTAAATATCCATAACCAGACCCTTCAGGTCTGGTATGGATATTAAGGGGAACCCCGCGTCAAATTTAAAAAAAAATTGACGTGGGGTTCCCCCTTAAAATCCATACCAGACCCTTTATCCGAGCACGCAACCTGGCAGGCCGCAGGAAAAGAGGGGGGGACGAGAGAGCGGCCCCCCCTCCCTCCTGAACCGTACCAGGCCACATGCCCTCAACATTGGGAGGATGCTTTGGGGGTCTGTGACCCCTCAAAGCACCATGTCCCCATGTTGATGAGGACAAGGGCCTCATCTCCACAACCCTGGCCGGTGGTTGTGGAGGTCTGCGGGCGGGGGGCTTATCAGAATCTGGAAGCCCCCTTTAACAAGGGGACCCCCAGATCCCGGCCCCCCCCCTGTTTGAAATGGTAAGGGGGTACAAAAGTACCCCTACCATTTCACAAAGAAAGTGTAAAAAATGGTTAAATAAAACAAACACACTTTTGAAAAATTCCTTTATTAAAAATAAAAAAATAAAAAAAAGATTCCAGCGGCGGTAATCCACTCTTGCTATCCAGCGACGGACGGTCATCTCTCCAGCGATGTCTCATCTCTCCAGCGCAGCGAATCCTTCGTTCTTCTGTCTCCGCAGAGGAGACAATGCAAGGATTCCGGCTGCCTGACGTTTCTTATATAGGGTGGGCGGGGCCACCCGTCACCTGACCCCGGGGTTCCCCGTGACGTATGGGTGACCCCGCCCCCCTCTGATGTAACGGAAACCTGCCTGTGTTACATCAGAGGGGTGCGGGGTCACCCATACGTCACAGGGAACCCCGGGTTTCCCCTTGCATCAGAGGGGGGCGGGGTCAGGTGACGGGTGGCCCCGCCCTCCGTATATAAGAAACGTCAGGCAGCCGGAATCCTTGCATTGTCTCCTCTGCGGAGACAGAAGAACGAAGGATTCGCTGCGCTGGAGAGATGAGACATCGCTGGAGAGATGACCGTCCGTCGCTGGATAGCAAGAGTGGATTACCGCCGCTGGAATCTTTTTTTAATTTTTTTATTTTTAATAAAGGAATTTTTCAAAAGTGTGTTTGTTTTATTTAACCATTTTTTTACACTTTCTTTGTGAAATGGTAGGGGTACTTTTGTACCCCCTTACCATTTCAAACAGGGGGGGGGCCGGGATCTGGGGGTCCCCTTGTTAAAGGGGGCTTCCAGATTCTGATAAGCCCCCCGCCCGCAGACCTCCACAACCACCGGCCAGGGTTGTGGAGATGAGGCCCTTGTCCTCATCAACATGGGGACAAGGTGCTTTGAGGGGTCACAGACCCCCAAAGCATCCTCCCAATGTTGAGGGCATGTGGCCTGGTACGGTTCAGGAGGGAGGGGGGGCCGCTCTCTCGTCCCCCCCTCTTTTCCTGCGGCCTGCCAGGTTGCGTGCTCGGATAAAGGGTCTGGTATGGATTTTTAGGGGGAACCCCACGTCAATTTTTTTTTAAATTTGACGCGGGGTTCCCCTTAATATCCATACCAGACCTGAAGGGTCTGGTTATGGATATTTAGGGGGAACCCCACGTCAAATTTTTTCTTAAATTTGAGGCAGGGTTCCCCTTAATATCCATACCAGACCTGAAGGGCCTGGTAATTGAATTTGGGGGACCCCCACGCTTTTTTTATTTATTTATTTTTTTATTTTTTTATCAATGACTTTCAATGAGTGTTCTCTGTATTACGGGAGCCGACAATTCATAATAGCTGCGAGTGATTTTAAAGGACTTTTTTTCCTGCATAAATGACACTTTGTGCAGCGACAGTTCTAAGCCCCAGAAACATGAGCCCCTTCACAGGCATACTATAGACAACCCCCCAGCTACGAAATTTAAAGGAATATTACACTTTTATTGTTTCACTTTAATCATTATTAAAATCACTGCTCCCGAAAAAACGGCCGTTTTTAAAACTTTTTTTTGCATTGATACATGTCCCCTGGGGCAGGACCCGGGTCCCCAAACACTTTTTAGGACAGTAACTTGCAGAATCTTTTCTCTCCGTCAAATCTTTTCTCTGTCGAATATTTTCTCTATATAATCTTGGACTAATAGAGGTAAGGTTAGGCACATTCGACCATAGGTTCTATAGACACGTTGTCAGAGTCATGTCGAATCTCCTATTCTATATCGAACTGTTGTAACAACGAAAACGAAAATAAAGCATTTATTTATGTCGGATCTTTCGTTTTTCGGATTTTGTGCTTTCGTTATCGTTTGTCAAAACGAAAACGAAAATAGCTGAAATTCGGACGAAAATGCATTCGGACGAAAACGAATGCACATGTCTAGTTACTATAAATCCTAATGGAAATGGAACCTCTCCTACTCAAGAATTTGCACTTTTAACACCCTGTAACCATTCAATGATAACCACTGAGACATTTGGGACTGGGTTGCCCAACTTGTGCGAGGTGAGATGGTTTATCTTTAAAATTATTTGTTGCCAAAATCTTCTTGCTTCATATTTTTCAACATCTTATCTCCCAGAGTGATCTCCCTGAACTGTCTTCACTTTTGAAGAAAAGAGGAACAGTACAACCATTAAAGTTCAACTAAAGGCAATACTTTTTTTTTTGAGTTTAGGATAGAGTGGAGATGGAGTAGAACACCTATCAAGTTTTTTATTGAAGTCTGGGCCCTCTCTAGTTGTCCTTGTGATGAAACATGGTGCCAGACCACTGCCCTTCTCACCAACTTGTGACAAAAGACTGGTCAATAGTGATGGACGAACTTCCGACGGGACGTTTCGCAAACGCGGACCGATAGTTCGCGAACCGTTACGTTCGCGGCGGGCCCCATTGACTTCAATGGGAGGCGAACTTTGCAAACCTACAGGTCAAATTTGCAGCCACAAAATTATCACTAGCTGTGCAAACATAGTCCCACCACATGGCCAATTACATAACACATGTATGAGGTGAATCTGGGATCGACAACTACAAGCATTCTTTTTTTATATGTGAAATTGTGACAATTCAGGACTGTGGAGTGCATGAAGGCAATGGAGGAGAGGGAAGGTCAGGGTAGGCAAAGAAGAGGGTGCACCGTGATAGAGTGATCTGACACCAGCACTGTGATAGAGAGCACTGATATCAGCAGCGTGACATACAGCAATGACACCTGCACCGTGATAGAGTGATCTGACACCAGCACCGTGATAGAGAACACTGGCATCAGCAGCGTGACATACAGCAACGACACCTGCACCGTGATAGAGTGATCTGACACCAGCACCGTGATAGAGAGCACTGACATCAGCAGCGTGACATACAGCAATGACACCTGCACCGTGATAGAGTGATCTGACACCAGCACCGTGATAGAGAGCACTGACATCAGCAGCGTGACATAAAGCACTGACACCAGCACCGTGATATACAGCACTGACACCTGCACCGTAAGCAACCCCAGGAGGAAGTCAGCATAGCACAGGGATGGTGGGAGCCCCTCATAATGAGCATAGCACAGGGATGGTGGGAGCCCCTCATAATATGCACAGCAGAGGTACAGCCCCAGGAGGAAGTCAGCACAGCACAGGGATGGTGGGAGCCCCTCATAATAAGCAGCCCCAGGAGGATGTCAGCATAGCACAGGGATGGTGGGAGCCCCTCATAATAAGCAGCCCCAGGAGGAAGTCAGCACAGCACAGGGATGGTGGGAGCCCCTCATAATGAGCATAGCACAGGGATGGTGGGAGCCCCTCATAATGAGCATAGCACAGGGATGATGGGAGCCCCTCATAATATGCACAGCAGAGGTACAGCCCCAGGAGGAAGTCAGCACAGCACAGGGATGGTGGGAGCCCCTCATAATAAGCAGCCCCAGGAGGAAGTCAGCACAGCACAGGGATGGTGGGAGCCCCTCATAATAAGCAGCCCCTGTAGAAATATGACACCGCTCAACCTCTTCAGACAGGAGGGTACTGGCATATAGTACGGTGTGCTTTTTTTGGACAAGGAAGTGAGCCAAATGAAGAAAGAAGGTCTGTGTGCTCGATTAAAAAAATCGTTTATAGACATATACATGGTCTACTGGTCACATGTGTTGAATTCCTCCGAGATCCATGCCTCATTCATTTTTAGAAATGTGAGGTAGTTAACACTGTCGTGAGCTAGGCGAGTACGCTTATCAATCACGATACCCCCTGCTGCGCTGAACGTCCTTTCGGACAGGATACGGGACGAGGGGCAAGCCAACAGTTCGATTGCAAATTGGGCAAGCTCTGGCCAGAGGTCAAGCCTGCCCACCCAGTAGTCCCTGGCTTCATCACTCCTCAGAGTGTCCACATCGGCCGTTAACCCGATGTAGACGGACACCTGGCGGTCTAGGCATTCCCTGATGCTGGATCCGGATGACACCTATCGATGGGTCGGCTGAAAGAATGACCTCATATCAGAAGTCACCAACACATCTTCAAACCGGCCTCTTCTTGCAGGCGCTGTTGGATTGGTACCCGCAACTCCTTCTCTGGGAGTGGGAATTGCTCCTCTGCCAGCTCACGCAAAAGCAGAATGCAGCATTTCTCGAAGCAAGGCCTGGAAGTGCTCCATTCTGACAGCCCTCTGTGACGGCGGTAACATTTCCGCCATTTTGTGTTTGTACCGGGGGTCTAAGTACGTTGCCACCCAGTACTGGTCCTTGAACCTTATGCTTTTTATACGGGGGTCCCTATTAAAACACTGGAGCATGAAGGCCCCCATTTGCACTAAACTGGAAGCGGTGTGGTGGCCTGGCTCCTGCTCATCATCCAGGATAATGTCATCCTCTTCATTCTCCTCTCCCCATCCACGCACAACAACAGGGATCCCAGAAAGGTTTAAAGCATGCTCTTCTTGCTCCTCCTCATCCGCCCCAGCACCATCCACCTCTGACTCCTCTTCAGACTCCTGTTGTTCACTTGTCTCAGATAGAGTAGCCCCCCCGGGAATTCATCCAGCATTGCGACTTCCTCATCTTTCCGCTCCTGCTCCTCCACAGCTTGATCAATGACACGACGCAATGCACGCTCCATAAAGAAGGCATAAGGTACCATGTCACTGATGGCGCCATGGCTGCGACTGACCAGTTTGGTGATCTCCTCAAATGGCCGCAGAAGTCTGCATGCGTCGCGCATGAGTAGCCACTGTCGCGGTGAAAAAAAAAACAGCTCCCCAGAACCTGTTCTGCCGCAGAGTTCATACCGGTAGACGTTAACTGCACGTTTCTGCTGGAGCAGCCTATCAAGCATATAGAAGGTTGAGTTCCATCGCGTCGGACAAACGCAAATAAGACGTCTGACCGGCAGATTGTGTCGCGAGCCATGGCCGTGTAAGATCTTCTGAAATGGGCCGAGATTTTCCTTGCCTGCCGCAAGATGTCCTGGACCCCAGGGTATTTGACAACGAATCGCTGCACAACCAAGTTTAAGATGTGTGCCATGCATGGCACGTGCGTAATTTTGACCTGTTTCAATGCGCTAAGCAGATTGGCACCGTTGTCACACACCACTTTACCAACTGTCAAATTGAGCGGTGTTAGCCACTGATCTGCCTGTGAACGCAAAGCTGAAAGGAGTGCCGGGCCAGTGTGGCCCTTGGCTTCCAGGCACAACAGACGCAGCACGGCATGGCAACGTCTCACCTGGCATGTCAAATAGGTTCTGGGGAGCTTGGGCGGCGCAGCGGAAGAGACGCTAGCAGCGGAAAAGGAGGAGTGAGCCGAGGAGGATGGAGTAGGAGGAGAAAGAGAAGAAGAGCCAGGCCTGCATGCAATCCGTGGTGGTAAAACCAAATCTACACGGGTGCCACGGGTTACATGCTTGACGGCCGTCAGAAGGTACACCCAGTGGGCAGTAAAAGTGATATACCTTCCTTGCCCGTGTTTGCTAGACCACGTGTCTGTGGTCAGATGTATCTTGGCACCAACACTGTGTGCCAGAGATACATTCACTTGCCGCTGAACATGGCCATATAGCTCTGGGATTTTTTAATTATTCAAGTGATAGTTTGTGTTTACTATTTTGTCCCGCTGCATTTTCTGTTTTATTTAGTAGCACTTGCACTTTTGTTATTCCACAGATTGTTACATTATACTTTGTTATGCACGTAGATCTATTTCACGTCTAGCACATAGTGGCGCAAGGGTCCATTTTACACATAGCTCTGGGATGCCCTTCTGTGAGAAATACTTCCTTCCTGGGACCTTCCATTGTGGTGTTCCAATGGCCACAAATTTTCGAAAGGCCTCCGAGTCCACCAGTTTATATAGCAGTAGTTGGCGGGCTATCAGTTCTGACAAGCCAGCCGTCAACCGTTGGGCAAGAGGGTTATCCGGCATCATCATTTTTTTACGCTCGAACATTTGGCCCACGGAAGCCTGCCTTTTTGCAGAAAAACGTGAGCTTGGCGTGATGGAACGTGGAGTGGAGGACAATTGTGAGGAGAAGAAGTAGAAGACGAGGCTGGACGGTGAGAGCCTGGAGTGTGGCTTTGTGTGTTCCGTTGCTCCCACTGGGCTCGGTGATGGCAGCTCATGTGCCTTCTTAAGGTGGTCGTCCCTAGGTGAGTGTTGGGCTTACCGCGACTTATGCGTGGACTGCAAAGATTGCAGATGGCAACACTATTGTCAGCAGCGGACACGTTAAAAAAAGCCCACACTGCGGAGCCATGTGCCGGCATCCTGGGAGCGCCAGATGTGACCATACATGGTCGATGCCTCGCTCCTGATACATTAGCAGTCTGCTTTGTCCCTCCTGTGCAATCTAAGTTATTCCTGCTTCTCCTCCCTATCTGCTGGTCCATATCTCCCTCTGAACTCCCCTCCTCTTCCTCTCTTGTGGGCACCCACGTGACATCACTAGACACGTCATCATCTACGTCACCTTCCCCACCGCTATAATTAGAGATCTCGGAGTAGGCAGCAACACCGGGGACCAACCTCCTCCTTGGGCTGATCTGGGTACTGTCGTCAGACTGCTGAGTGGCGGTTGTTGCTACCTCATCTTCCTGATCCAATGCCAAGAGTGGCTGCGGATCAGAAATGTCTTGATATGGATCGGAAAATAATTCCTGTGGCTCAAGCGGAAGGTATGTGGTGGTGGTGGTGTTGGTGGTAGTGTTTTTGGGGGTGCACATAGCAGAGAGTGAAGAAGAGGGTGCAGATCAAGAGGATGAGGAGGGTGCAGAAGAGTAAGGCTGAGTGAGCCACTCAACCAAGTCTGGTGCTTCCTTTGACGTAATCGCACGCACCTTCTGCAATTTCCCACTTTGGCTCAAGCCTGTTGCTCCTGCCCTACCCCTACCACCCCTGCGGAAGGGCCTGACTCTTCCTCTGCCTGTCATTTTTTAAATGACCCTGTGACAAAAGTCTCTAGAGAAGTGCAGTATGTATGTGGAAGAAGGTATATAACACCCTGCTTCAATCTGTTGTTTTTGGGGGCCACTGGTCTATCACACCAGTTACAATACTTTTTTATTTGATTGCGTTTGTCACTCTTTGTAGTATCGCTGCAGAACCACTCAGCAATCACAATGCTGCACAGTGGAAACGCACTATGCTATGCTTTCTATATGTGCAAGTATTTTATGCGTGTATTACACAACTATATACTGCACACCAAATAGTACACCTATACCAGTCCTTAAGGACCTTTGTGGAACTAGTAGCTAGTGATTAGCAGACTGTACCTCAGTCCCTACACTGATAAAGGACTGCTGCAGAATAGGGCAGCAGTCAGCAGTAGTGCACCACAACCCTATATATTGTGGACCTATACCAGTCCTTAAGGACCTTTGTGGAACTAGTAGCTAGGGATTAGCAGACTGTACCTCACTCAACCCTATATACTGTACTACTCTATACCATACCAGTCCTTAAAAGGACCTTTGTGGAACTAGTAGCTAGGGATTAGCAGACTGTACCTCAGTCCCTACACTGATTAAGGACTGCTACAGAATAGGGCAGCAGTCAGCAGTAGTGCACCACAACCCTATATACTGTGGACCTATACCAGTCCTTAAGGACCTTTGTGGAACTAGTAGCTAGGGATTAGCAGACTGTACCTCACTCAACCCTATATACTGTACTACTCTATACCATACCAGTCCTTAAAAGGACCTTTGTGGAACTAGTAGCTAGGGATTAGCAGACTGTACCTCACTCAACCCTATATACTGTACTACTCTATACCATACCAGTCCTTAAAAGGACCTTTGTGGAACTAGTAGCTAGTGATTACCAGACTGTACCTCAGTCCCTATACTGATAAAGGACTGCTGCAGAATAGGGCAGCAGTCAACAGTAGTGCACCACAACCCTATATATTGTGGACCTATAGCAGTCCTTAAGGACCTTTGTGGAACTAGTAGCTAGGGATTAGCAGACTGTACCTCAGTCCCTATACTGATAAAGGACTGCTGCAAAATAGGGCAGCAGCAGTCAGCAGTAGTGCACCACAACCCTATATATTGTGGACCTATACCAGTCCTTAAGGACCTTTGTGGAACTAGTAGCTAGGGATTAGCAGACTGTACCTCACTCAACCCTATATACTGTACTACTCTATACCATACCAGTCCTTAAAAGGACCTTTGTGGAACTAGTAGCTAGGGATTAGCAGACTGTACCTCACTCAACCCTATATACTGTACTACGCTATACCATACCAGTCCTTAAAAGGACCTTTGTGGAACTAGTAGCTAGTGATAAGCAGACTGTACCTCACTCAACCCTATATGCTGTACTACTCTATACCATACCAGTCCTTAAAAGGACCTTTGTGGAACTAGTAGCTAGTGATTAGCAGACTGTACCTCAGTCCCTATACTGATAAAGGACTGCTGCAGAATAGGGCAGCAGTCAAGTATAATATTCTTTCTATATTTGGAAGAAAGAATATTATACGTGTACAACCCTATATACTGTCCTACTCCTATACCATACCAGTCCTGAAAAGGACCTTTGTGGACCTAATAGTAACAGCTAATGATTAAACTGACTGTCCCTCCCTGCTACACACAGTGTCCTGTCCCTCTCTACACTGACAAAAGACAGGCTGCTGCAACAATCACTTGCACAGCAGTGCACTCAACCCTATATCCTGTACTACACCTACACCATACCAGTCCTTAAAAGGACTTCTGTGGACCTAATAGCTAGCGATTTGTGTCACTGCAGTCTCTCCCTGCTCCACACAGCAACCTCTCCCTATAGTGACAGAAGAAAGAATGTAAAATGGCCGCCAGATCAGGTATATTTATAAGTTAGGGGGAATGTCCAATTGTCCATGTGCTGAAATGTCTCAATTGGCTGTCCTGTACCCCATGATGGATGTGTCATCATGGGTCAAAGTTCTTTCACATTGTAAACACATAAGTCCGCTGGGCGAACAGCGGCAATAGTCCGCCGATCTGGCGAATCGCGAACAGGCAAAATTCGCCATGAACCGACCGCCGGGCGAACAGTTAGGCCATCCCTAACAATGAATACACAATGGTTGATCAGCACCGCTGGCTTGCAGTGCACAGGTTAATATAGGGTTCCCTGATAGGGCCTGGGGTGGAGCCATGCTTAGAGGAAAGGTTATAAAAAAAACCCAGGTGGAAGTGGCTGGCCTCTTAGTCAGAACACATGAGGGGAGGTAAGCAAACAGAGGAAGATCACTGCATAACCATGACAGTACCTTTGATTTGCCATTTTGGGCTCTAACTTTAGTGGTACATTAGTGAGACTCACAGGTAAAAAAAAGCTCCTAGGCTGTAAGCAACTGTATCAAAACACTACCAAAAAAACTATTAGCGATAGCAGGGATCAGGCCTGACTCTGCGAACGCTGCAGTTATGTGTTTAGTAAGTGACAGTGATCGATCGATACTGCACTTGGGTGGGCTGGGCCACTAAGGGGGGTGTATGCTGCATGCATGGGTGTTAGCGGTACTGGTACTAACCTGACGCTGCCTGGGGCGACTCAGACCCTATCTGACACTAAAACCTTCCTTTGATCAGGGGGTTAAACCTTTATTAGGTAATAAACGGCGGGTGCCCTGAAACTATAAAAAACAAACTAACTGACCAGTGTCATCCGTAACAGTTATAAGGTGATCACTGGTGAAAGGGTTAACTAGGGGGCAATCAGGGGTTAAAACCTTCATTAGGTTGTATATGGCGGTCCCTGACGCTATAAAAAGCTGCTGTAAACCTAAATACCTACCTGCCTAACTAGCGTCACCTGTGACACTAATACAACAATCAGAAAATCGATTGCTTAGTGACACTGGCGACGGGAGTGATCACGGGGTTAAACATTTATTGGGGGGGGGTTCCTATACCTAAAGGGGGCTAAATCTGATATCCCTCTGTACTCGTTGTATTACTTTTACTTGCTCCTTAACTTTACATATTTCTTGGGCCTGTTGGTCCATACGGTTCTCAGTGGCCTCTACTCTCTCTAACAGGCCTCCCAGATCCTCCCGGAGCCCCACAATGTCTGCTTTGATAGCATTTTTGAGTTTCAACAACATCTCCAGCATTTCTCCTTTTGTGGGGGGGTGATCTTCTACCCTTGACTCCTCTACTACTATTTTCCATTTCACTGTCTGTTACTATGCCGTCTTTAGATTGGTGGGCCATTACCTCTTTGTGTTTTTCTGATCCTTTCCTCTGTTCTTGCATAGGCTGCTGTTTCTTGCCTGCTCCGGGGTTTTTAGGGCTTGCTCCTTGGGTCATGTATTGTTGGATCGTGCTGTCCAATCCTTTCTCCTTTGGGGTCCTCGAGGCCCCACTTTTGGAGGTTTTATTTGCCGATTTGCTCATTATGTCTTTCTCGGATCGTTTTTTATTTCTCCCCAGTTTTTTTTTCTCTGTTATCCTACTTGCACACCTCTTAGTCCTGCTACTTCCTGGGGGTCAAGTTTCCCACTTCTCCCTGGATCCGTTATTCTTCCTTACTAGTGCCACCTCGAATGTTGCCCACCTTTCTTAATTTTCACTGCAGTTACCCTGTGCAACTTATGTGTTAAATATCTGATAGAGTACTTTCTCCAGGTATAGAGAGTGGGTCTATTATACCGTTACAAGTGTGCCCACCTGGGGATACCTGACTAGTGTAGTCTGAATGTTCCCCTTATATTATTCCTTACCCATACCTTCCCCTATTAGAAACGAGACCACACCATAGGTTGGAGTAAACTGGCCACAACAGCCTTTATTAAACATAACTCAAAATTCACTCCAATAACTTGTAAATATGAAAATATCTAAATATATATAGATATATAAATATAAATAACTTTATTACCATTAAACCACATTAAATAACATTAACTGCCCATTCTGGTGATCTCTGACGGTGACCCCACTTAAGCCAATACCAAATCACTGCGGTACACCTCACCAACTTCCCAAAGGCCTCCACCTGTGACCGGTCGGAGACAACTTCCGCCAGTGAACATAACCGTATTCCCTCCAACGTTCAGGAATACCCAGAGGGGCCGATCGTTAGATGAGCCCCCCACACCCTCAGATCCCTTCTGAGTACCTGTCTACCGTCAGAAACCACCAGAAAACACACCGCCAACACAGGAAAACCTTCAGCTGCCGTGACAACCGACGAAACCTGCAAAAGAAGAAAAGACCAGCAACAAACGACACAACAAAACAAACACATAACATTAGGGCGGGAGGGCGGGAAAAACTGCCTCCTCTGTGTCACGCTGGGATCCGAATGATCCCCTAAAGCCACACCCCTCCCTTTTATATGACCCCTCCCCTACACTGAACTTGCTTCCTGCAAACCTTTTTACTCAGCTCCACCCATAAAGCTTAACCCTCTGTGTCCCTCATCCACACTGTCATGTCCAGCACTCCTTATATCATTGCATTCATAATCCGTGCTTCTCTTGACTAGTGTAGTCTGAATGTTCCCCTTATATTATTCCTTACCCATACCTTCCCCTATTAGAAACGAGACCACACCATAGGTTGGAGTAAACTGGCCACAACAGCCTTTATTAAACATAACTCAAAATTCACTCCAATAACTTGTAAATATGAAAATATCTAAATATATATAGATATATAAATATAAATAACTTTATTACCATTAAACCACATTAAATAACATTAACTGCCCATTCTGGTGATCTCTGACGGTGACCCCACTTAAGCCAATACCAAATCACTGCGGTACACCTCACCAACTTCCCAAAGGCCTCCACCTGTGACCGGTCGGAGACAACTTCCGCCAGTGAACATAACCGTATTCCCTCCAACGTTCAGGAATACCCAGAGGGGCCGATCGTTAGATGAGCCCCCCACACCCTCAGATCCCTTCTGAGTACCTGTCTACCGTCAGAAACCACCAGAAAACACACCGCCACAGCCCGAAAGGGTGACCCCCTCAACCTTGAGGGCCACCCCCCACGCTAAGAGCTATGTTGTATACCCTCCTGCAGACCCAATGACCAAAGGTCAATACCCACGTCCGACCCCCATCCTGGTTTTGTTGATGCTTACCATGGACCTAGCCCACCTCCACACCGATCTGCCCGCAATGACCTACCAAACCAAGATGGTACCCGGGAAGCGGACTCGTAAGTGCAAAACATCCGCCCTAACATCAGCTAAGATGTCCCTTTCCTTCCGTATGCCCAGGTCGTTGCCCCCTGCGTAAATGACCAACACATCCGGGGGCCTGTCCCTCATTGCAAAGCGCTCAACTTCCTTCATCACACGCTCCCACCGCATGCCCGGGAATCCCAACCACATCAACCTAGCCTCCCCCCAGGAATTCCCAACGGCCCGCCTGCCGGCTGAGCATCACCTCTCCCGGCCCCCCAGCACACGTCCGAGTGCCCTAGGATCCAAACGAGGCGTGAGGAACCTCCATCTGAAACGAAAAACATAACACAGAACACATAACAACCAACCAACGTAATATACCATAACACCTGTAACTCCCAACCCCATACTGCAAAACACTCCCAGCCGCGCCCCAGCTCACCCCAGGATCAACTGCGGCCGGACATACAAACGGAACCTCTTAGATTCCCAACGACCGATCCGGCGAACAATCGCCTCAGCCAGCCCACATCGGGCAGCCTCAGTGGCCGCCCCAATACGGAAGGAGTGCGACGAGTACTCCCGGTCGTCCAAACCCACAGTCCGCAGGCACCGTTGAAAACTGACACGAATTGCAACCTAGAGAGAAAAGAGCCCCCCGCATGCAGCAAGAAAGGCCCCCCCCCCCTCCAGCCGCACCGCCCGCAAGGCCCTTACCGCCACCACAGGGCCCACTGCCGAGCCCGGTCAAGGCAAACAGTATAATCACCACTCCCCTGCCCAGCTGGTCAGGCTTGGACCTCCGCCACCGTATACTCACCCGATCAGCAGCCACCTGTACATCCTGATCCAACAGCCCCACAGCACCCCGTTTAGACCGACACACCAACTCCCCAGTCCCAAACGCCCCATAAAACGCCAATGATAAAGCCGCTGTGAACAGGATGGCCTTGTAAGCGGAAGAACAAACTTCCACAAGCCGGGGAACAAATCGCCACCAAGTTATCACACTTCACCAGCCTGTGCGCCTCCCGACCTTTCCGTTCCCTCCTATACCCCTTCAAGGTTTGCCGCACCCAAAAAATCCGCATTCCCGTCCGGCTCTCCCCACAGCTTAAACAAAAATGCCAACCCCGCCAATTTCCGATCAATCGACGCAGGTGCCAATCCCATCTCAATGTTCCCTGCCACCCAATACAGCACCAACCAGCGCTGGTCGGAGCCCCGACCAACCGCTCCAACCCAACCATTCTGACCACACCCCAGAATAGGCCGCCCACGTGGACCCACTCAAAGACCCCTGAATCCAACCTGCGGCGACTACAAGGGCATCCCCCACATCCACCCAGGGCAAGACGCCCTCGACTCCTCCGTTCTCGGCGCCAGATCCCGGAACTCGTCCCACTGAAAACGAGAGAGCGAGTTAGCCAAATAATTAGGTATGTGCACTGCCGAAACGTAAACATTGAGCCGTAAACACCGAAACACCAGCTGCCGTAGCAGCCAAATGGTTGAGGACCTGAACCACCCCCATGTCGTCTCAACTAATGCGCAACTTCATATTACGGAACTCCTCCCCCCACAGCTCCAATACCAACACCACCAGGAATAGTTTGAGCAGAACCAGGTTGCCCAACAACCCCGCCACCTCTCAAGATCGCGGCCAAGGTTCAGCACTCCACCGTCCCCGAAAATACGCCCCATAACCCGCCGACCCAGCCGCGGCAGCGACCAATTCCACATCGAAATTGCTCACTGGCCCCGACATCCACATGTCCCGCCCGTTACAAGAGGCTAGGAATTCAAGCCATGCCCGCAAATCTTCCCTGTGTTCCTTCCCGCAGACGCACAAAATGGTTAGGCACACTCACCCCGGCCGAGGCTGCCGACAGCCGACTGCCGAACACCCGCCCCCATAGGGATGATCCGGCAAGCAAAATTTAGCTAGCCCAACAGAGACTGCAGGGCCCTCAACCAGACCTTCTACTATCCTTGCATCTCCGCCAATTCCATCTTCCGATCAAGTAATTCATTCTCGGGCAATCGACACTCCATTGCCCTCGAATTGATCACTATCCCCAAAAAACTCAAGTCCGTAACTGGTCCCTCCGTGTTATCCCCCGCCAACGGTACCCCGAACTTACCTGCAATGTGCTGCAACGTAGACAGAAAAATCGCACCCACACTGGAGGCAGGCGGGGCCCACGCACAGAAAGTCGTCCAAATAGTGGACGACCGACTCCAGGCCCGAAACGTCACTCACCACCCACTCCAAAATGAGCTAAACGCCTCAAAGTAGGCGCAGGAAATGGAACAACCCATGGGCAGGCACTTACTCATATAGAACTGGCCCCGCCAATGGCACCCCACATCTGCCTTGGCCATAAGAGCCCCGCATCCAGAAAGCCTGACCCACCTCACCGCCGCATCAAAAGACGCGTATGAGACCGTACACGCATCAGGGCCGATGACGTCATTGACCGACCCCCCTTTAGGAAAGGACCAGTGATGAATCAAGCGAAATTTCCCTGGCTCTTTCCCAGGAACTACACCCAGCGGGGACACCACCAGGTTGCCCCACGGTTGCACTTCGAAAGGCCCACCCATCCGGCCCAACGCCACTTCCTTGCCCAAGTTTTCGCCTACCACCCCCAGGGTATACCAAAGCCGATTGCAAGTTCCGGGCCACTGGCGGCACCTCCGCCAATGAACAAGGAATCCTGAAACCATCCCGAAACTCCGAAATCAACCCCAGCGCCGCCTCACCATCCGGATACTCACTCAGGAAAGGAAGCATCCTTCCCAGGGTTACCGGCGTCATCCCTTACGTGAGCAACATCGCCGGAACGCTTTCCTTTCCTGAAACAGCGGGACAGTGCGAGGGCGCCGCCGCAGCCGGAGCACTCGTGCTTAAATCGGCACGCTCTCCCGAATTTACAAGCCCCCCGTTAAAGGGCCAGCACACACCCCACTTTTTCCCGGCCGGCAGCCCTGAGGACAACACACTCCCGCCCCCCCCTGAAGAAACGGAGCAGGAGTCCGAGCCGCAGACATAAGCCTCATCCAGCGGCTGATGTCCTTGCGGTCCCAGCGTAGTTCCGGCCGCACCGCTTACCGCTGCCCGGACTGTTTGTCATAACGCAGCCATGCCACCCCCCCCCATACACCCGATAAGCCCCTCCAATCGCGTCCATATAGCAGAACAACGCCGAGCCATGCTCGGGGTTCGTCTCCCCAATCACGCTAGCTAAGCCAACGAACGCCTGAAGCCAAATGGAGAAAGTGCGCAGAATCAGCCGATACCTACGCTTCTCCTCGTCGTCCTTTTGGAACCGTCCGGCTTGACCCTATCCAAGTTGAACTTCTCAAGGGGGAGCAACGAGAAAATCTCCACATACTCACCCATGCCAATATTCTCCCGCACCTCCTGCTTCAGGCACGCCCCCACCGGGCCCTCGAATCAACATATGCTGCGCACCGGGCAGCATCCACAACCCTGACCACATCGGACCACGCCCCAGGTTCCGTGACCACCGGGGGGACCCCCGTGCCCCCAGGCCCCATGTCTACCACCCCCCCAGAAGCCGCAGCGGTCGGGGGGTCCACCACCGGCGTGGTCCCGGACCCCCCACCCCCCGACCCTGGGCCCGCAGCCATCCAGGGACCCACTTGCGGTGCCCCCGAACCCCCGGCAAACTTACCCACCAGGGCCCGCAGCCCCTCCAAGAAGGTCCTGCCGCTGTCCGTGGGCCCCCCCCCAGGGCGACATGCCCCACCCCCGCCGACCGGCCCTCTGCCCCCATCCCCTTGCCGTTCTGGGATACCGGGTCCCCCAGGAAATCCCCCCAAGGCTTCCGTCAGAACCAAAGGATCACGTGACTTACCTGGCCGCACCGGGGCCTTGCCGACAGTCATGGTTCCGTGCGCTGCATGTGAAAATTCCTCCTCCTGCGACAGCTCACCCTCGGACTTGTCCTCCGCGGTGCGCGCCGGGGGCACCGCCATCCCCCTGGGCGAATCGCAGACCTCCTGGTCAGCGCGGTCAGGCGCATCCCGCAGTGCCTGTGGCCCCCGACCACCCCCGGCATGCTGGCGTCCAAGACCAGCCCTGCCAGGCACCTCGGTGGCTCTCTGCATCCCACCCGCCCCATCCCGGGAGCAGCGACCCCCCCCCCCCGTGCCAAACCCTGCCCCCCACCGCGCGTGTCCCCATGCTGAAACCCCCAGTCCGAGGATCCCCCCTTCCGCCGCACCCCCAAGGTGGCTGGACCCAGAGCCCCCCGCCCGTTCCCCCCCCGTACCCGGGTGCCGACCCGGAGCCGGTGCCATTTTGCCGCGAGGCCCCGCCCCCTCCGGTCGGCGGCGCAATGACCACCCAGACCAGGGAGAGCCAGGCACCTTCCTCTTCGCCGGGGGGACCGAGCGGTCGGCCCCCGGGCTCCGACAGTCACGAGGTGGACGAGGGGTAGGCCCCGGGGAAAAA
>NW_027507723.1:0-129138 GCF_037356315.1 Lithobates pipiens | reverse complement strand
CTCTGACACTCATCTCCCCTCTACAAGTGTCCTCCTCCTCCTCCTGTACATTACACTGCACTCCGACACTCATCTCCTCCCTACAAGTGTCCTCCTCCTCCTCCTGTACCTTACACTGCACTCCGACACTCATCTCCTCCCTACAAGTGTCCTCTTCCTCCTCCTGTACCTTACACTGCACTCCGACACTCATCTCCTCCCTACAAGTGTCCTCTTCCTCCTCCTGTACATTACACTGCACTCTGACACTCATCTCCCCTCTACAAGTGTCCTCCTCCTTCTCCTCCTCCTCCTGTACATTACACTGCACTCCGACACTCATCTCCTCTCTACAAGTGTCCTCCTCCTCCTCCTCCCTCCTCCTCCTCCTGTACATTACACTGCACTCCGACACTCATCTCCTCCCTACAAGTGTCCTCTTCCTCCTCCTGTACATTAAACTGCACTCCGACACTCATCTCCTCTCTACAAGTGTCCTCCTCCTCCTGTACATTACATTACACTCCGACACTCATCTCCTCTCTACAAGTGTCCTCCTCCTCCTCCTCCTGTACATTACACTGCACTCCGACACTCATCTCCACTCTACAAGTGTCCTCTTCCTCCTCCTGTACATTACACTGCACTCCGACACTCATCTCCCCTCTACAAGTGTCCTCCTCCTCCCCCCTCCTGTACATTACACTGCACTCCGACACTCATCTCCTCTCTACAAGTGTCCTCCTCCTCCTCCTGTACATTACACTGCACTCCGACACTCATCTCCCCCCTACAAGTGTCCTCCTCCTCCTCCTGTACCTTACACTGCACTCCGACACTCATCTCCTCCCTACAAGTGTCCTCTTCCTCCTCCTGTACCTTACACTGCACTCCGACACTCATCTCCTCCCTACAAGTGTCCTCTTCCTCCTCCTGTACCTTACACTGCACTCCGACACTCATCTCCTCTCTACAAGTGTCCTCCTCCTCCTGTACATTACACTGCAGTCCGACACTCATCTCCTCCTCCTGTACCTTACACTGCACTCCGACACTCATCTCCTCCCTACAAGTGTCCTCTTCCTCCTCCTGTACCTTACACTGCACTCCGACACTCATCTCCTCTCTACAAGTGTCCTCCTCCTCCTGTACATTACACTGCAGTCCGACACTCATCTCCTCCTCCTGTACATTACACTGCACTCCGACACTCATCTCCTCCCTACAAGTGTCCTCCTCCTCCTCCTGTACCTTACACTGCACTCCGACACTCATCTCCTCCCTACAAGTGTCCTCTTCCTCCTCCTGTACCTTACACTGCACTCCGACACTCATCTCCTCCCTACAAGTGTCCTCTTCCTCCTCCTGTACATTACACTGCACTCTGACACTCATCTCCCCTCTACAAGTGTCCTCCTCCTTCTCCTCCTCCTCCTGTACATTACACTGCACTCCGACACTCATCTCCTCTCTACAAGTGTCCTCCTCCTCCTCCTCCTCCTCCTCCTCCTGTACATTACACTGCACTCCGACACTCATCTCCTCTCTACAAGTGTCCTCCTCCTCCTCCTGTACATTACACTGCACTCCGACACTCATCTCCTCTCTACAAGTGTCCTCTTCCTCCTCCTGTACATTACACTGCACTCCGACACTCATCTCCTCCCTACAAGTGTCCTCCTCCTCCTCCTGTACCTTACACTGCACTCCGACACTCATCTCCTCCCTACAAGTGTCCTCTTCCTCCTCCTGTACCTTACACTGCACTCCGACACTCATCTCCTCCCTACAAGTGTCCTCTTCCTCCTCCTGTACATTACACTGCACTCTGACACTCATCTCCCCTCTACAAGTGTCCTCCTCCTTCTCCTCCTCCTCCTGTACATTACACTGCACTCCGACACTCATCTCCTCTCTACAAGTGTCCTCCTCCTCCTCCTCCTCCTCCTCCTCCTGTACATTACACTGCACTCCGACACTCATCTCCTCCCTACAAGTGTCCTCTTCCTCCTCCTGTACATTAAACTGCACTCCGACACTCATCTCCTCTCTACAAGTGTCCTCCTCCTCCTGTACATTACATTACACTCCGACACTCATCTCCTCTCTACAAGTGTCCTCCTCCTCCTCCTCCTGTACATTACACTGCACTCCGACACTCATCTCCACTCTACAAGTGTCCTCTTCCTCCTCCTGTACATTACACTGCACTCCGACACTCATCTCCCCTCTACAAGTGTCCTCCTCCTCCCCCCTCCTGTACATTACACTGCACTCCGACACTCATCTCCTCTCTACAAGTGTCCTCCTCCTCCTCCTGTACATTACACTGCACTCCGACACTCATCTCCCCCCTACAAGTGTCCTCCTCCTCCTCCTGTACCTTACACTGCACTCCGACACTCATCTCCTCCCTACAAGTGTCCTCTTCCTCCTCCTGTACCTTACACTGCACTCCGACACTCATCTCCTCCCTACAAGTGTCCTCTTCCTCCTCCTGTACCTTACACTGCACTCCGACACTCATCTCCTCTCTACAAGTGTCCTCCTCCTCCTGTACATTACACTGCAGTCCGACACTCATCTCCTCCTCCTGTACCTTACACTGCACTCCGACACTCATCTCCTCCCTACAAGTGTCCTCTTCCTCCTCCTGTACCTTACACTGCACTCCGACACTCATCTCCTCTCTACAAGTGTCCTCCTCCTCCTGTACATTACACTGCAGTCCGACACTCATCTCCTCCTCCTGTACATTACACTGCACTCCGACACTCATCTCCTCCCTACAAGTGTCCTCCTCCTCCTCCTGTACCTTACACTGCACTCCGACACTCATCTCCTCCCTACAAGTGTCCTCTTCCTCCTCCTGTACCTTACACTGCACTCCGACACTCATCTCCTCCCTACAAGTGTCCTCTTCCTCCTCCTGTACATTACACTGCACTCTGACACTCATCTCCCCTCTACAAGTGTCCTCCTCCTTCTCCTCCTCCTCCTGTACATTACACTGCACTCCGACACTCATCTCCTCTCTACAAGTGTCCTCCTCCTCCTCCTCCTCCTCCTGTACATTACACTGCACTCCGACACTCATCTCCTCTCTACAAGTGTCCTCCTCCTCCTCCTCCTCCTGTACATTACACTGCACTCCGACACTCATCTCCTCTCTACAAGTGTCCTCTTCCTCCTCCTGTACATTACACTGCACTCTGACACTCATCTCCCCTCTACAAGTGTCCTCCTCCTCCTCCTGTACATTACACTGCACTCCGACACTCATCTCCTCCCTACAAGTGTCCTCCTCCTCCTCCTGTACCTTACACTGCACTCCGACACTCATCTCCTCTCTACAAGTGTCCTCTTCCTCCTCCTGTACCTTACACTGCACTCCGACACTCATCTCCTCCCTACAAGTGTCCTCTTCCTCCTCCTGTACCTTACACTGCACTCCGACACTCATCTCCTCCCTACAAGTGTCCTCTTCCTCCTCCTGTACATTACACTGCACTCTGACACTCATCTCCCCTCTACAAGTGTCCTCCTCCTTCTCCTCCTCCTCCTGTACATTACACTGCACTCCGACACTCATCTCCTCTCTACAAGTGTCCTCCTCCTCCTCCTCCTCCTCCTCCTGTACATTACACTGCACTCCGACACTCATCTCCTCTCTACAAGTGTCCTCCTCCTCCTCCTCCTCCTGTACATTACACTGCACTCCGACACTCATCTCCTCTCTACAAGTGTCCTCTTCCTCCTCCTGTACATTACACTGCACTCTGACACTCATCTCCCCTCTACAAGTGTCCTCCTCCTCCTCCTGTACATTACACTGCACTCCGACACTCATCTCCCCTCTACAAGTATCCTCCTCCTGTACATTACACTGCACTCCGACACTCATCTCCTCTCTACAAGTGTCCTCCTCCTGTACATTACACTGCACTCCGACACTCATCTCCCTCTACAAGTATCCTCCTCCTGTACATTACACTGCACTCCGACACTCATCTCCTCTCTACAAGTGTCCTCCTCCTCCTGTACATTACACTGCACTCCGACACTCATCTCCTCTCTACAAGTGTCCTCTTCCTCCTCCTGTACATTACACTGCACTCCGACACTCATCTCCTCTCTACAAGTGTCCTCCTCCTCCTCCTGTACATTACACTGCACTCCGACACTCATCTCCCCTCTACAAGTATCCTCCTCCTGTACATTACACTGCACTCCGACACTCATCTCCTCCCTACAAGTGTCCTCTTCCTCCTCCTGTACATTACACTGCACTCCGACACTCATCTCCTCTCTACAAGTGTCCTCCTCCTCCTGTACATTACACTGCACTCCGACACTCATCTCCTCTCTACAAGTGTCCTCCTCCTCCTCCTGTACATTACACTGCACTCCGACACTCATCTCCTCCCTACAAGTGTCCTCTTCCTCCTCCTGTACATTACACTGCACTCCGACACTCATCTCCTCTCTACAAGTGTCCTCCTCCTCCTCCTCCCTCCTCCTGTACATTACACTGCACTCCGACACTCATCTCCCCTCTACAAGTATCCTCCTCCTCCTCCTGTACATTACACTGCACTCCGACACTCATCTCCTCCCTACAAGTGTCCTCCTCCTGTACATTACACTGCACTCCGACACTCATCTCCCCTCTACAAGTATCCTCCTCCTGTACATTACACTGCACTCCGACACTCATCTCCTCTCTACAAGTGTCCTCCTCCTCCTCCTGTACATTACACTGCACTCCGACACTCATCTCCTCCCTACAAGTGTCCTCTTCCTCCTCCTGTACATTACACTGCACTCCGACACTCATCTCCTCTCTACAAGTGTCCCCCTCCTCCTGTACATTGCACTGCACTCTGACACTCATCTCCCCTCTACAAGTATCCTCCTCCTGTACATTACACTGCACTCCGACACTCATCTCCCCTCTACAAGTATCCTCTTCCTGTACATTACACTGCACTCCGACACTCATCTCCTCTCTACAAGTGTCCTCCTCCTCCTCCTGTACATTACACTGCACTCCGACACTCATCTCCCCTCTACAAGTATCCTCCTCCTGTACATTACACTGCACTCCGACACTCATCTCCTCTCTACAAGTGTCCTCCTCCTCCTGTACATTACACTGCACTCCGACACTCATCTCCTCTCTACAAGTGTCCTCTTCCTCCTCCTGTACATTACACTGCACTCCGACACTCATCTCCTCTCTACAAGTGTCCTCCTCCTCCTCCTGTACATTACACTGCACTCCGACACTCATCTCCCCTCTACAAGTATCCTCCTCCTGTACATTACACTGCACTCCGACACTCATCTCCTCCCTACAAGTGTCCTCTTCCTCCTCCTGTACATTACACTGCACTCCGACACTCATCTCCTCTCTACAAGTGTCCTCCTCCTCCTGTACATTACACTGCACTCCGACACTCATCTCCTCTCTACAATTGTCCTCCTCCTCCTCCTGTACATTACACTGCACTCCGACACTCATCTCCTCCTCCTGTACATTACACTGCACTCCGACACTCATCTCCCCTCTACAAGTATCCTCCTCCTGTACATTACACTGCACTCCGACACTCATCTCCTCTCTACAAGTGTCCTCCTCCTCCTCCTGTACATTACACTGCACTCCGACACTCATCTCCTCCCTACAAGTGTCCTCTTCCTCCTCCTGTACATTACACTGCACTCCGACACTCATCTCCTCTCTACAAGTGTCCCCCTCCTCCTGTACATTGCACTGCACTCTGACACTCATCTCCCCTCTACAAGTATCCTCCTCCTGTACATTACACTGCACTCCGACACTCATCTCCCCTCTACAAGTATCCTCTTCCTCCCCGTACATTACACTGCACTCCGACACTCATCTCCTCTCTACAAGTGTCCTCCTCCTCCTCCTGTACATTACACTGCACTCCGACACTCATCTCCCTCTACAAGTATCCTCCTCCTGTACATTACACTGCACTCCGACACTCATCTCCTCTCTACAAGTGTCCTCCTCCTCCTGTACATTACACTGCACTCCGACACTCATCTCCTCTCTACAAGTGTCCTCTTCCTCCTCCTGTACATTACACTGCACTCCGACACTCATCTCCTCTCTACAAGTGTCCTCCTCCTCCTCCTGTACATTACACTGCACTCCGACACTCATCTCCCCTCTACAAGTATCCTCCTCCTGTACATTACACTGCACTCCGACACTCATCTCCTCCCTACAAGTGTCCTCTTCCTCCTCCTGTACATTACACTGCACTCCGACACTCATCTCCTCTCTACAAGTGTCCTCCTCCTCCTGTACATTACACTGCACTCCGACACTCATCTCCTCTCTACAATTGTCCTCCTCCTCCTCCTGTACATTACACTGCACTCCGACACTCATCTCCTCCTCCTGTACATTACACTGCACTCCGACACTCATCTCCTCCCTACAAGTGTCCTCCTCCTCCTCCTGTACCTTACACTGCACTCCGACACTCATCTCCTCCCTACAAGTGTCCTCTTCCTCCTCCTGTACCTTACACTGCACTCCGACACTCATCTCCTCCCTACAAGTGTCCTCTTCCTCCTCCTGTACATTACACTGCACTCTGACACTCATCTCCCCTCTACAAGTGTCCTCCTCCTTCTCCTCCTCCTCCTGTACATTACACTGCACTCCGACACTCATCTCCTCTCTACAAGTGTCCTCCTCCTCCTCCTCCTCCTCCTGTACATTACACTGCACTCCGACACTCATCTCCTCTCTACAAGTGTCCTCCTCCTCCTCCTCCTCCTGTACATTACACTGCACTCCGACACTCATCTCCTCTCTACAAGTGTCCTCTTCCTCCTCCTGTACATTACACTGCACTCTGACACTCATCTCCCCTCTACAAGTGTCCTCCTCCTCCTCCTGTACATTACACTGCACTCCGACACTCATCTCCTCCCTACAAGTGTCCTCCTCCTCCTCCTGTACCTTACACTGCACTCCGACACTCATCTCCTCCCTACAAGTGTCCTCTTCCTCCTCCTGTACCTTACACTGCACTCCGACACTCATCTCCTCCCTACAAGTGTCCTCTTCCTCCTCCTGTACATTACACTGCACTCTGACACTCATCTCCCCTCTACAAGTGTCCTCCTCCTTCTCCTCCTCCTCCTGTACATTACACTGCACTCCGACACTCATCTCCTCTCTACAAGTGTCCTCCTCCTCCTCCTCCTCCTCCTCCTCCCTTCTCCTGTACATTACACTGCACTCCGACACTCATCTCCTCCCTACAAGTGTCCTCTTCCTCCTCCTGTACATTAAACTGCACTCCGACACTCATCTCCTCTCTACAAGTGTCCTCCTCCTCCTGTACATTACATTACACTCCGACACTCATCTCCTCTCTACAAGTGTCCTCCTCCTCCTCCTCCTGTACATTACACTGCACTCCGACACTCATCTCCACTCTACAAGTGTCCTCTTCCTCCTCCTGTACATTACACTGCACTCCGACACTCATCTCCCCTCTACAAGTGTCCTCCTCCTCCCCCCTCCTGTACATTACACTGCACTCCGACACTCATCTCCTCTCTACAAGTGTCCTCCTCCTCCTCCTGTACATTACACTGCACTCCGACACTCATCTCCCCCTACAAGTGTCCTCCTCCTCCTCCTGTACCTTACACTGCACTCCGACACTCATCTCCTCCCTACAAGTGTCCTCTTCCTCCTCCTGTACCTTACACTGCACTCCGACACTCATCTCCTCCCTACAAGTGTCCTCTTCCTCCTCCTGTACCTTACACTGCACTCCGACACTCATCTCCTCTCTACAAGTGTCCTACTCCTCCTGTACATTACACTGCAGTCCGACACTCATCTCCTCCTCCTGTACCTTACACTGCACTCCGACACTCATCTCCTCCCTACAAGTGTCCTCTTCCTCCTCCTGTACCTTACACTGCACTCCGACACTCATCTCCTCTCTACAAGTGTCCTCCTCCTCCTGTACATTACACTGCAGTCCGACACTCATCTCCTCCTCCTGTACCTTACACTGCACTCCGACACTCATCTCCTCCCTACAAGTGTCCTCCTCCTCCTCCTGTACCTTACACTGCACTCCGACACTCATCTCCTCCCTACAAGTGTCCTCTTCCTCCTCCTGTACCTTACACTGCACTCCGACACTCATCTCCTCCCTACAAGTGTCCTCTTCCTCCTCCTGTACATTACACTGCACTCTGACACTCATCTCCCCTCTACAAGTGTCCTCCTCCTTCTCCTCCTCCTCCTGTACATTACACTGCACTCCGACACTCATCTCCTCTCTACAAGTGTCCTCCTCCTCCTCCTCCTCCTCCTCCTCCTGTACATTACACTGCACTCCGACACTCATCTCCTCTCTACAAGTGTCCTCCTCCTCCTCCTCCTCCTGTACATTACACTGCACTCCGACACTCATCTCCTCTCTACAAGTGTCCTCTTCCTCCTCCTGTACATTACACTGCACTCCGACACTCATCTCCCCTCTACAAGTGTCCTCCTCCTCCTCCTGTACATTACACTGCACTCCGACACTCATCTCCTCCCTACAAGTGTCCTCCTCCTCCTCTTGTACCTTACACTGCACTCCGACACTCATCTCCTCCCTACAAGTGTCCTCTTCCTCCTCCTGTACCTTACACTGCACTCCGACACTCATCTCCTCCCTACAAGTGTCCTCTTCCTCCTCCTGTACATTACACTGCACTCTGACACTCATCTCCTCTCTACAAGTGTCCTCCTCCTCCTCCTCCTCCTCCTCCTGTACATTACACTGCACTCCGACACTCATCTCCTCTCTACAAGTGTCCTCCTCCTCCTCCTCCTCCTGTACATTACACTGCACTCCGACACTCATCTCCTCTCTACAAGTGTCCTCTTCCTCCTCCTGTACATTACACTGCACTCCGACACTCATCTCCCCTCTACAAGTGTCCTCCTCCTCCTCCTGTACATTACACTGCACTCCGACACTCATCTCCCCTCTACAAGTATCCTCCTCCTGTACATTACACTGCACTCCGACACTCATCTCCTCTCTACAAGTGTCCTCCTCCTCCTCCTGTACATTACACTGCACTCCGACACTCATCTCCCCTCTACAAGTATCCTCCTCCTGTACATTACACTGCACTCCGACACTCATCTCCTCTCTACAAGTGTCCTCCTCCTCCTGTACATTACACTGCACTCCGACACTCATCTCCTCTCTACAAGTGTCCTCTTCCTCCTCCTGTACATTACACTGCACTCCGACACTCATCTCCTCTCTACAAGTGTCCTCCTCCTCCTCCTGTACATTACACTGCACTCCGACACTCATCCCCCCCTCTACAAGTATCCTCCTCATCCTCCTCCGTACATTACACTGCACTCCGACACTCATCTCCTTCTCTACAAGTGTCCTCCTCCTCCTCCTGTACATTACACTGCACTCCGACACTCATCTCCTCCCTACAAGTGTCCTCTTCCTCCTCCTGTACATTACACTGCACTCCGACACTCATCTCCTCTCTACAAGTGTCCTCCTCCTCCTCTGTACATTACACTGCACTCCGACACTCATCTCCCCTCTACAAGTATCCTCCTCCTGTACATTACACTGCACTCCGACACTCATCTCCCCTCTACAAGTATCCTCCTCCTGTACATTACACTGCACTCCGACACTCATCTCCTCTCTACAAGTGTCCTCCTCCTCCTGTACATTACACTGCACTCCGACACTCATCTCCTCTCTACAAGTGTCCTCCTCCTCCTCCTGTACATTACACTGCACTCCGACACTCATCTCCTCCCTACAAGTGTCCTCTTCCTCCTCCTGTACATTACACTGCACTCCGACACTCATCTCCTCTCTACAAGTGTCCTCCTCCTCCTCCTCCTCCTGTACATTACACTGCACTCCGACACTCATCTCCCCTCTACAAGTATCCTCCTCCTGTACATTACACTGCACTCCGACACTCATCTCCTCTCTACAAGTGTCCTCCTCCTCCTCCTGTACATTACACTGCACTCCGACACTCATCTCCCCTCTACAAGTATCCTCCTCCTGTACATTACACTGCACTCCGACACTCATCTCCTCTCTACAAGTGTCCTCCTCCTCCTGTACATTACACTGCACTCCGACACTCATCTCCTCTCTACAAGTGTCCTCTTCCTCCTCCTGTACATTACACTGCACTCCGACACTCATCTCCTCTCTACAAGTGTCCTCCTCCTCCTCCTGTACATTACACTGCACTCCGACACTCATCTCCCCTCTACAAGTATCCTCCTCCTGTACATTACACTGCACTCCGACACTCATCTCCTCCCTACAAGTGTCCTCTTCCTCCTCCTGTACATTACACTGCACTCCGACACTCATCTCCTCTCTACAAGTGTCCTCCTCCTCCTGTACATTACACTGCACTCCGACACTCATCTCCTCTCTACAAGTGTCCTCCTCCTCCTCCTGTACATTACACTGCACTCCGACACTCATCTCCTCCCTACAAGTGTCCTCTTCCTCCTCCTGTACATTACACTGCACTCCGACACTCATCTCCTCTCTACAAGTGTCCTCCTCCTCCTCCTCCTCCTGTACATTACACTGCACTCCGACACTCATCTCCCCTCTACAAGTGTCCTCCTCCTCCTCCTGTACATTACACTGCACTCCGACACTCATCTCCTCCCTACAAGTGTCCTCCTCCTGTACATTACACTGCACTCCGACACTCATCTCCCCTCTACAAGTATCCTCCTCCTGTACATTACACTGCACTCCGACACTCATCTCCTCTCTACAAGTGTCCTCCTCCTCCTCCTGTACATTACACTGCACTCCGACACTCATCTCCTCCCTACAAGTGTCCTCTTCCTCCTCCTGTACATTACACTGCACTCCGACACTCATCTCCTCTCTACAAGTGTCCCCCTCCTCCTGTACATTACACTGCACTCTGACACTCATCTCCCCTCTACAAGTATCCTCCTCCTGTACATTACACTGCACTCCGACACTCATCTCCCCTCTACAAGTATCCTCTTCCTGTACATTACACTGCACTCCGACACTCATCTCCTCTCTACAAGTGTCCTCCTCCTCCTCCTGTACATTACACTGCACTCCGACACTCATCTCCCCTCTACAAGTATCCTCCTCCTGTACATTACACTGCACTCCGACACTCATCTCCTCTCTACAAGTGTCCCCCTCCTCCTGTACATTACACTGCACTCCGACACTCATCTCCTCTCTACAAGTGTCCCCCTCCTCCTGTACATTACACTGCACTCTGACACTCATCTCCCCTCTACAAGTATCCTCCTCCTGTACATTACACTGCACTCAGACACTCATCTCCTCTCTACAAGTGTCCTCCTCCTGTACATTACACTGCACTCCGACACTCATCTCCTCTCTACAAGTGTCCCCCTCCTCCTGTACATTACACTGCACTCCGACACTCATCTCCTCTCTACAAGTGTCCCCCTCCTCCTGTACATTACACTGCACTCTGACACTCATCTCCCCTCTACAAGTATCCTCCTCCTGTACATTACACTGCACTCTGACACTCATCTCCTCTCTACAAGTGTCCTCCTCCTGTACATTACACTGCACTCCGACACTCATCTCCTCTCTACAAGTGTCCTCCTCCTCCTGTACATTACACTGCACTCCGACACTCATCTCCTCTCTACAAGTGTCCTCTTCCTCCTCCTGTACCTTACACTGCACTCCGACACTCATCTCCTCCCTACAAGTGTCCTCTTCCTCCTCCTGTACCTTACACTGCACTCCGACACTCATCTCCTCTCTACAAGTGTCCTCCTCCTCCTGTACATTACACTGCAGTCCGACACTCATCTCCTCCTCCTGTACCTTACACTGCACTCCGACACTCATCTCCTCCCTACAAGTGTCCTCTTCCTCCTCCTGTACCTTACACTGCACTCCGACACTCATCTCCTCTCTACAAGTGTCCTCCTCCTCCTGTACATTACACTGCAGTCCGACACTCATCTCCTCCTCCTGTACATTACACTGCACTCTGACACTCATCTCCCCTCTACAAGTGTCCTCCTCCTTCTCCTCCTCCTCCTGTACATTACACTGCACTCCGACACTCATCTCCTCTCTACAAGTGTCCTCCTCCTCCTCCTCCTCCTCCTGTACATTACACTGCACTCCGACACTCATCTCCTCTCTACAAGTGTCCTCTTCCTCCTCCTGTACATTACACTGCACTCTGACACTCATCTCCCCTCTACAAGTGTCCTCCTCCTCCTCCTGTACATTACACTGCACTCCGACACTCATCTCCCCTCTACAAGTATCCTCCTCCTGTACATTACACTGCACTCCGACACTCATCTCCTCTCTACAAGTGTCCTCCTCCTCCTCCTGTACATTACACTACACTCCGACACTCATCTCCTCTCTACAAGTGTCCTCTTCCTCCTCCTCCTCCTGTACATTACACTGCACTCCGACACTCATCTCCCCTCTACAAGTATCCTCCTCCTGTACATTACACTGCACTCCGACACTCATCTCCTCTCTACAAGTGTCCTCCTCCTCCTCCTCCTCCTGTACATTACACTGCACTCTGACACTCATCTCCCCTCTACAAGTGTCCTCCTCCTCCTCCTGTACATTACACTGCACTCCGACACTCATCTCCCCTCTACAAGTATCCTCCTCCTGTACATTACACTGCACTCCGACACTCATCTCCTCTCTACAAGTGTCCTCCTCCTCCTCCTGTACATTACACTACACTCCGACACTCATCTCCTCTCTACAAGTGTCCTCTTCCTCCTCCTCCTCCTGTACATTACACTGCACTCCGACACTCATCTCCCCTCTACAAGTATCCTCCTCCTGTACATTACACTGCACTCCGACACTCATCTCCTCTCTACAAGTGTCCCCCTCCTCCTGTACATTACACTGCACTCCGACACTCATCTCCTCTCTACAAGTGTCCCCCTCCTCCTGTACATTACACTGCACTCTGACACTCATCTCCCCTCTACAAGTATCCTCCTCCTGTACATTACACTGCACTCTGACACTCATCTCCTCTCTACAAGTGTCCTCCTCCTCCTGTACATTACACTGCACTCCGACACTCATCTCCTCTCTACAAGTGTCCTCTTCCTCCTCCTGTACCTTACACTGCACTCCGACACTCATCTCCTCCCTACAAGTGTCCTCTTCCTCCTCCTGTACCTTACACTGCACTCCGACACTCATCTCCTCTCTACAAGTGTCCTCCTCCTCCTGTACATTACACTGCAGTCCGACACTCATCTCCTCCTCCTGTACCTTACACTGCACTCCGACACTCATCTCCTCCCTACAAGTGTCCTCTTCCTCCTCCTGTACCTTACACTGCACTCCGACACTCATCTCCTCTCTACAAGTGTCCTCTTCCTCCTCCTGTACATTACACTGCAGTCCGACACTCATCTCCTCCTCCTGTACATTACACTGCACTCTGACACTCATCTCCCCTCTACAAGTGTCCTCCTCCTTCTCCTCCTCCTCCTGTACATTACACTGCACTCCGACACTCATCTCCTCTCTACAAGTGTCCTCCTCCTCCTCCTCCTCCTCCTGTACATTACACTGCACTCCGACACTCATCTCCTCTCTACAAGTGTCCTCCTCCTCCTCCTGTACATTACACTGCACTCCGACACTCATCTCCTCTCTACAAGTGTCCTCTTCCTCCTCCTGTACATTACACTGCACTCTGACACTCATCTCCCCTCTACAAGTGTCCTCCTCCTCCTCCTGTACATTACACTGCACTCCGACACTCATCTCCCCTCTACAAGTATCCTCCTCCTGTACATTACACTGCACTCCGACACTCATCTCCTCTCTACAAGTGTCCTCCTCCTCCTCCTGTACATTACACTACACTCCGACACTCATCTCCTCTCTACAAGTGTCCTCTTCCTCCTCCTCCTCCTGTACATTACACTGCACTCCGACACTCATCTCCCCTCTACAAGTATCCTCCTCCTGTACATTACACTGCACTCCGACACTCATCTCCTCTCTACAAGTGTCCTCCTCCTCCTGTACATTACACTGCACTCCGACACTCATCTCCTCTCTACAAGTGTCCTCTTCCTCCTCCTGTACATTACACTGCACTCCGACACTCATCTCCTCTCTACAAGTGTCCTCCTCCTCCTCCTGTACATTACACTGCACTCCGACACTCATCTCCTCCCTACAAGTGTCCTCTTCCTCCTCCTGTACATTACACTGCACTCCGACACTCATCTCCTCTCTACAAGTGTCCTCCTCCTCCTGTACATTACACTGCACTCCGACACTCATCTCCTCTCTACAAGTGTCCTCCTCCTCCTCCTGTACATTACACTGCACTCCGACACTCATCTCCTCTCTACAAGTGTCCTCTTCCTCCTCCTGTACATTACACTGCACTCCGACACTCATCTCCCCTCTACAAGTGTCCTCCTCCTCCTCCTGTACATTACACTGCACTCCGACACTCATCTCCTCCCTACAAGTGTCCTCCTCCTGTACATTACACTGCACTCCGACACTCATCTCCCCTCTACAAGTATCCTCCTCCTGTACATTACACTGCACTCCGACACTCATCTCCTCTCTACAAGTGTCCTCCTCCTCCTCCTGTACATTACACTGCACTCCGACACTCATCTCCTCCCTACAAGTGTCCTCTTCCTCCTCCTGTACATTACACTGCACTCCGACACTCATCTCCTCTCTACAAGTGTCCCCCTCCTCCTGTACATTACACTGCACTCTGACACTCATCTCCCCTCTACAAGTGTCCTCCTCCTCCTCCTGTACATTACACTGCACTCCGACACTCATCTCCTCCCTACAAGTGTCCTCCTCCTGTACATTACACTGCACTCCGACACTCATCTCCCCTCTACAAGTATCCTCCTCCTGTACATTACACTGCACTCCGACACTCATCTCCTCTCTACAAGTGTCCTCCTCCTCCTCCTGTACATTACACTGCACTCCGACACTCATCTCCTCCCTACAAGTGTCCTCTTCCTCCTCCTGTACATTACACTGCACTCCGACACTCATCTCCTCTCTACAAGTGTCCTCCTCCTCCTGTACATTACACTGCACTCTGACACTCATCTCCCCTCTACAAGTATCCTCCTCCTGTACATTACACTGCACTCCGACACTCATCTCCTCCCTACAAGTGTCCTCCTCCTGTACATTACACTGCACTCCGACACTCATCTCCCCTCTACAAGTGTCCTCCTCCTGTACATTACACTGCACTCCGACACTCATCTCCTCTCTACAAGTGTCCTCCTCCTGTACATTACACTGCACTCCGACACTCATCTCCTCTCTACAAGTGTCCTCCTCCTCCTCCTGTACATTACACTGCACTCCGACACTCATCTCCCCTCTACAAGTGTCCTCCTCCTCCTCCTGTACATTACACTGCACTCCGACACTCATCTCCCCTCTACAAGTATCCTCCTCCTGTACATTACACTGCACTCCGACACTCATCTCCTCTCTACAAGTGTCCCCCTCCTCCTGTACATTACACTGCACTCTGACACTCATCTCCCCTTTACAAGTATCCTCCTCCTGTACATTACACTGCACTCCGACACTCATCTCCTCTCTACAAGTGTCCTCCTCCTGTACATTACACTGCACTCCGACACTCATCTCCTCTCTACAAGTGTCCTCCTCCTCCTGTACATTACACTGCACTCCGACACTCATCTCCTCTCTACAAGTGTCCTCCTCCTCCTCCTCCTGTACATTACACTGCACTCCGACACTCATCTCCTCTCTACAAGTGTCCTCCTCCTGTACATTACACTGCACTCTGACACTCATCTCCCCTCTACAAGTATCCTCCTCCTGTACATTACACTGCACTCCGACACTCATCTCCCCTCTACAAGTATCCTCCTCCTGTACATTACACTGCACTCCGACACTCATCTCCTCCCTACAAGTGTCCTCCTCCTGTACATTACACTGCACTCCGACACTCATCTCCTCTCTACAAGTGTCCTCCTCCTCCTCCTGTACATTACACTGCACTCCGACACTCATCTCCTCTCTACAAGTGTCCTTCTCCTGTACATTACACTGCACTCTGACACTCATCTCCCCTCTACAAGTGTCCTCCTCCTGTATATTACACTGCACTCCAACACTCATCTCCTCTCTACAGTTGTATCTCTTCCTATATGTAGTGTGGTATATGGTTCGGTGTAGGAATACATTGGTGTCACACAGACACTCTTCTCTCTCTGGATCGTTCTGTCCTCCTCTCTCTCCTGTAGTTGGATGGAGATGAGGATCCTCCGCCGTCCCCTGGAAGTCGCCTGTTTTATGGCCGATGTCTCCGGAGTGTCGGGGGAGGGGAATTATCTGCATGCTTCTGGTAAATGTCCAACCCCCCATTTTCTCTTCTAGGGAGAGGAGTCGCCGTGTGATGTCATCATCCCGCCTCTCCCTACAGTGAGTATCCCTCCTCTCCTCTCCTCTCCGTGTATCTCAGTCCTCAGACCCCCTCCTGGTCACTCAAACTGTACTCGTCTCCCAGTCTGTATTCTGCATATGTCCCACCATTGGATCCTTCGCACCTTCACCCCGCCCCTCCTCCTTCACCCCGCCCCTCCTCCTTCACCCCGCCACTCCCTCTCCCGCCACTCCTCCCTCACCCCGCCACTCCCTCTCCCGCCACTCCTCCTTCACCCCGCCACTCCTCCTTCACCCCGCCACTCCTCCTTCACCCCGCCCCTCCTCCTTCACCCCGCCCCTCCTCCCTCACCCCGCCCCTCCTCCCTCACCCCGCCCCTCCTCCTTCACCCCGCCCCTCCTCCTTCACCCCGCCCCTCCTCCTTCACCCCGCCCCTCCTCCTTCACCCCGCCACTCCTCCTTCACCCCGCCCCTCCTCCTTCACCCCGCCACTCCTCCTTCACCCCGCCCCTCCTCCTTCACCCCGCCCCTCCTTCACCCCGCCCCTCCTTCACCCCGCCACTCCTCCCTCACCCCGCTCCTTCACCCCGCCCCTCCTCCTTCACCCCACCACTCCTCCTTCACCCCGCCACTCCTCCCTCACCCCGCCACTCCCTCTCCCGCCACTCCTCCCTCACCCCTCCACTCCTCCTTCCCCCCGCCACTCCTCCTTCCCCCCGCCACTCCTCCTTCCCCCCGCCACTCCCTCACCCCGCCCCTCCTCCTTCACCCCGCCACTCCTCCCTCACCCCGCTCCTCCTCCTTCACCCCGCCCCTCCTCCTTCACCCCGCCCCTCCTCCTTCACCCCGCCACTCCTCCCTCACCCCGCCACTCCCTCTCCAGCCACTCCTCCTTCCCCCGCCACTCCTCCTTCCCCCCCCACCACTCCTCCCTCACCCCGCCACTCCTCCTTCCCCCCCGCCACTCCCTCACCCCGCCACTCCCTCACCTCGCCACTCCCTCACCTCGCCACTCCTCCTTTCCCCCCGCCACTCCCTCACCTGCCACTCCTCCTTTCCCCCCGCCACTCCCTCACCTGCCACTCCTCCTTTCCCCGCCACTCCTCCTTTCCCCTCCACTCCTCCTTTCCCCTCCACTCCTCCTTTCCCCGCCACTCCTCCTTTCCCCGCCACTCCTCCCTCACCCCGCCACTCCTCCCTCACCCCGCCACTCCTCCCTCACCCCGCCACTCCTCCCTCACCCCGCCACTCCTCCTTCACCCGCCACTCCTCCTTCACCCGCCACTGTCTCACCCCGCCACTGCCACTCCTCCTTCCACCCGCCACTCCCTTCCCCCGCCACTCCTTCCTCCCGCCACTCCTTCACCCCGCCACTCCTTCACCCCGCCACTCCCTCCCCCCGCCACTCCCTCCCCCCGCCACTCCCTCCCCCCGCCACTCCTTCCCCCCGCCACTCCTTCCTCCCGCCACTCCTTCACCCCCGCCACTCCTTCACCCCGCCACTCCTTCACCCCGCCACTCCTTCACCCCGCCACTCCTTCACCCCGCCACTCCTCCCTCACCCCGCCACTCCCTCTCCCCGCCACTCCTCCTTTCCCCCCGCCACTCCTCCTCCCCCCCGTCACTCCTCCTTCACCCCGCCACTCCTCCTTCACCCCGCCACTCCTCCTTCACCCCGCCACTGCTCCTACACCCCGCCACTCCTCCTACACCCCGCCACTCCTCCTACACCCTGCCACTCCTCCTTCACCCGCCACTCCTCCTTCACCCGCCACTCCTCCTTCCCCCGCCACTGTCTCACCCCGCCACTGCCACTCCTCCTTCCCCCCCGCCACTCCCTCCCCCCGCCACTCCCTCCCCCCGCCACTCCCTCCCCCCGCCACTCCCTTCCCCCGCCACTCCCTTCCCCCGCCACTCCTTCCTCCCGCCACTCCTCCTCCCCCCCCACCACTCCTTCACCCCGCCACTCCTTCACCCCGCCACTCCTTCACCCCGCCACTCTTTCCCCCCGCCACTCCCTCACCCCGCCACTCCTTCCCCTCGCCACTCCTTCCTCCCCGCCACTCCTCCTTTCCCCTGCCACTCCCTCACCCCGCCACTCCTCCTTTCCCCCCGCCACTCCCTCACCCCACCACTCCTCCTTCCCCCCCCCCCCGCCACTCCCTCACCCCGCCACTCCCTCACCCCGCCACTCCTCCTTTCCCCCCGCCACTCCTCCTTTCCCCCCGCCACTCCTCCTTTCCCCCCGCCACTCCTCCTTTCACCCCGCCACTCCTCCCTCACCCCGCCACTCCTCCCTCACCCCGCCACTCCTCCCTCACCCCGCCACTCCCTCTCCCCACCACTCCTCCTTTCCCCCCGCCACTCCTCCTCCCCCCGTCACTCCTCCTCCCCCCCCGTCACTCCTCCTCCCCCCCGTCACTCCTCCCTCACCCCGCCACTCCTCCTTCACCCCGCCACTCCTCCTTCACCCCGCCACTCCTCCTTCACCCCGCCACTCCTCCTTCACCCCGCCACTCCTCCTTCACCCCGCCACTCCTCCTACACCCCGCCACTCCTCCTACACCCCGCCACTCCTCCTACACCCCGCCACTCCTCCTACACCCCGCCACTCCTCCTTCATCTCGCCACTCCTCCTTCATCTCGCCACTCCTCCTTCACCCGCCACTCCTTCATCCCACTGGCCAGTCCTCCTTCACCCCGCTACTCCTCCTTCACCCCGCCACTCCTCCTTCACCCCGCCACTCCTCCTTCACCCCGCCACTCCTTCTTCACCCCGCCACTCCTTCTTCACCCCGCCACTCCTTCATCCCACCCGCCACTCCTTCATCCCACCCGCCACTCCTCCTTCACCCCACCACTCCTCCTTCACCCGCCACTCCTCCTTCACTCCACCACTCCTTCATCCCACCCGCCAGTCCTTCTTGACCCCGCCACTCCTCCTTCCCACCCTCCACCCCTCCTACATCCGCCACTCCTCCTTCACCAGCCACTCCTCCTTCACCCGCCACTCCTCCTTCACCCCACCACTCCCTCACCCCACTTATCCTGCATCTTACCACTCCTGCGTTGTTTTCAGGCTTGATTTGCTGGTTACCTTTTTGTAAATAAATTGCTGTATTTTATTATTAGATGTTTACATAGATTTGTTGCCTGGTGATGGAGGAGGGCAGCAGCTTTGGACCATATAAGTGTCCGGGCAAAGATTGGAAATTGCCCACCGAAATCCCCCCTTCCTATCAGACACCCAGTGCAATGAGCTGATCCCGTCCCGCTATGTATGGAGGAGCCTCTGGCCAGTCTCATGTCTGTGGCAGGTCGGTGCGTACGGTGTCAGACGGTGCGTACGGTGTCAGACGGTGCGTACGGTGTCAGACGGTGCGTACGGTGTCAGACGGTGCGTACGGTGTCAGACGGTGCGTACGGTGTCAGACGGTGTGCGTACGATGTCAGACGGTGCGTACGGTGTCAGACGGTGCGTACGGTGTCAGACGGTGTGCGTACGATGTCAGACGGTGTGCGTACGATGTCAGACGGTGCGTATGCGTACGATGTCAGACGGTGCGTACGATGTCAGACGGTGCGTACGGTGTCAGACGGTGCGTACGATGTCAGACGGCGCGTACGATGTCAGACGGTGCGTACGGTGTCAGACGGTGCGTACGATGTCAGACGGCGCGTACGATGTCAGACGGCGCGTACGATGTCAGACGGCGCGTACGGTGTCAGACGGTGCGTACGATGTCAGACGGTGCGTACGATGTCAGACGGCGCGTACGGTGTCAGACGGTGCGTACGATGTCAGACGGTGCGTACGGTGTCAGACGGTGCGTACGGTGTCAGACGGTGTGCGTACGGTGTCAGACGGTGCGTACGGTGTCAGACGGTGCGTACGGTGTCAGACGGTGTGCGTACGATGTCAGACGGTGTGCGTACGATGTCAGACGGTGCGTATGCGTACGATGTCAGACGGTGCGTACGATGTCAGACGGTGCGTACGGTGTCAGACGGTGCGTACGATGTCAGACGGCGCGTACGATGTCAGACGGTGCGTACGGTGTCAGACGGTGCGTACGATGTCAGACGGCGCGTACGCTGTCAGACGGTGCGTACGATGTCAGACGGCGCGTACGATGTCAGACGGCGCGTACGATGTCAGACGGCGCGTACGGTGTCAGACGGTGCGTACGGTGTCAGACGGTGTGCGTACGGTGTCAGACGGTGCGTACGGTGTCAGACGGTGCGTACGGTGTCAGACGGTGTGCGTACGATGTCAGACGGTGTGCGTACGATGTCAGACGGTGTGCGTACGATGTCAGACGGTGTGCGTACGATGTCAGACGGTGTGCGTACGGTGTCAGACGGTGTGTATGATGTCAGACGTGGGTTGTAGCTGGCTGGAATTCTCTGCAGATTATTGGAGAGTCAGGTGAGGGAATGAAGGGCCCCCAGTGGCCCCTGTGCTTCAATACTGTGTGGCTGAGGAGGGGATTCCAGTGGGGATTACAGTGAAATGTCACGGCTGTGCCTGGCACTGTACATGTATCTGTATGTCCCTATCTGACCGGGACAAGTCATTCCCAGGACACACTCCATGCAGATGTCTTCCAGCTGTGGTCAGAAGAAGACGGTCAGGACAAGGACACAGGAGATCCTCCGCTCCCACCCGGGTCTGGATGGACACACAGAGCTGCAGCTCCGCTCCGGTGCCCCCATAGCAAGCTGCTTCCTGTGGGGGGCACTCGACAGGAGGGAGGGGAGAGAAGAGGCAAAGAGAGACCTGAGAAGAGGAGGATCCCGGCTGCTCTGTGCAAATCCAACTAGTATAACATGTTTGTGTCTTTTTTAAAAAAATGAGACTTTTCCATCACTTTAAAGCAGGGTTGGGTTATAATAAAATCTCCCAAGCTTTGACCATCTCACGGAGCTCTGTTCAATCCATCATCGGAGAATGGAAAGAGTATGGGCACAACCACAAACCTACCAAGACACGGCCGTCCACCTAAACTGACCGGGCCGGGCAAGGAGAGCATTCATCAGAGAAGAGCCAAGAGGTCCATGGTAACTCTGGAGGAGCTGCAGAGATCCACAGCTCAGGGGGGAGAATCTGTCCACAGGACAACTATTAGTCGTCTCTCCACAAATCTGCCCTTTATGGAAGAGTGACAAGAAGAAAGACATTGGAGAAAGAAAGTCATAAGAAGTCCTGTTTGTAGTTTGTGAGAAGCCATGTGGGGGAGGGGGCAGCAAACATGTGGAAGAAGGTGATCTGGTCAGAGGAGACCAAAATTCTACTTTATGGCCTAAAAGCAAAACGCTATGTGTGGGGGAAACTAACACCGCCCATCCCCCGAACACACCATCCCCACCGTGAGACATGGTGGTGGCAGCATCATGTGGTGGGGATGGTTTTCTTCAGCAGGGACAGGGAAGCTGGTCAGAGTTGATGGGAAGATGGATGGAGACAAATACAGGACAATCTTAGAAGAAGACCTGTTATGCCGCCTACACACGATCACATTTTCTGATAACAAATGTTGGCTAGCAGGTTCTCAAATTTTCCGCCAACAAAACTCTGTTGTCGGAATTTCCGAGCGTGTGTACACAAGTCCGTCGCACAAAAGTTCACGCATGCGCGGAATCCAGCAGAAGGAGCCGCACTGGCGTCGTCCGCCTCAACTGCTCGTGGATCTGCCTGCCTGTGTAGTGGGAAGCAAGCAGACAATCGTAGGGGAGATGTGGATATTACAGTTATAACTGAAATTGGTCAATTAATCGATAAAAAATAATAATAATTGTTTTAAACAAACATATTGCATGGCTCTCTCAACCAAAAAGGTTCCCTACCGCTGGTTTACATCAAAGCATATTCATGTGTTAGAATGGCCCAGTCACAGTCCAGACCTAAATCCCATTGAGAATCTGTGGCCAGACTTGAGAATTGCTGATCACAGACGCTCTCCATCCAAACAGAGCTTGAGATATTTTACAAAGAAGAAGAATGGGCAGAAATGTCCTCTCTAGATGGGCAAAGCTGGTAGAGACACCCCCAAAAAGACTTGTAGAGAAAGGGGGTTCTACAAAGTATTGACTCCGGGGGGCGCCATACAAATGCCCCTCCCCCACACTTTTCACATATTTATTTGTATCATTTACCATTTTCCTTCCACTTCACAATTATGTGGCGTGTGTAGTAGAGGGACCCTATAGGTGGCATGTGTAGTAGGGGGAACCTATAGATGGTGTGTGTATCAGTGGGATTCTATAGGTGCAGTGTGTAGTAGAGGGGTACTAAAGGCGTTGTGTGTAGTAGAGGGATCCTATAGGTGGCATGTGTAGCAGTGGGATTCCATAGGTGGTGTGTGTAGTAGATGGATCCCATAGCTAGCGTGTATAGCAGTGGGATCATATGGGTGGCATGTGTAGCAGATGGATCCTATAGGTGGCATGTGTAGTAGAGGGATCCTATGGGTGGCATGTGTAGTAGAGGGATCCTATGGGTGGCATGTGTAGCAGATGGATCCTATAGGTGGCATGTGTAGTAGAGGGATCCTATGGGTGGCATGTGTAGCAGTGGAAATCTATAGGTGCCATGTGCAGTAGATGGATACTATGGGTGGCGTGAGTAGCAGTGGGATTCTATAGGTGGCATGTGTGGTAGATTGATGGTATAGGTGCCGGGTGTAGTAGAGGGGTTCAATAGGCGGTGTGTATAGTAGATGGATCCTATAGGTGCTGTGTGTAGTAGAGAGATTCTATAGGTGGCGTTGTAGTAGATGCATCCTATAGGTGGTGAGTGTAGTAGATGGATCTTCTAGGCAGCGTTTGTAGTAGAGGGATCCTATAGGCAGCGTGTGTAGTAGAGGGATCCTATGGGTGGCATGTGCAGTAGAGGGATCCTCTAGGCAGCGTGTGTAGTAGATGCATCCTATAGGGGGCATTGTAGTAGATGGATCTTATAGGCAGCCTGTGTAGTAGAGGGATCCTATAAGCGGTGTGTGTGTAGTAGAGGTATTCTATAGGTGGCGTGTGTAGCAGTGGGATTCTATAGGCAGTGTTGTAGTAGATGGGTCCTATAGCTGGCGTGTGTAGTAGAGGGATCCTATAGATGGCATTGTAGTAGATGGATCCTATAGGTGCTGTGTGTAGTAAAGGGACCCTATAGGCGGTGTGTGTAGTAGATGGATCCTATAGGCGGCATGTGTAGTAGATGGATCCTATAGTTGGTGTGTGTAGTAGATGGATCCTATGGGTGCCCTGTGCAGTAGAGGGATCCTATAGGTTGCGTGTGCAGTAGATGGATCCTATAGGTGCTGTGTGTAGTAGAGGGATCCTATAGATCAGGCATGTCCAAAGTCCGGCCCGCGGGCCAATCGCGGCCCGCGGTCCGGTTTTGAACGGCCCGCCTGGTGTGCTGCGGGATCAGGGCTGTCAAATAAGCCGATCCCCGTCACTGTGTGAAGCTCCGTCGGCTTCAAATGTGAAAGTAAAGTGCAGAGGAGTGTGCTGTGCTCTCTGCTTCCCCCTACAGTGCAGTACCCGGCTGAATAAGGAAATGGAATGGAAAGGTACTGTACTACAAGCTAGATTCGTTTTAAAAAGGCTTTATTTATGTGTGTGTGTGTGTGTGCATGTGTGTCTGTATGTATGTATATGTGTGCATGTCTGTCTGTATGTATGTGCATGTGTGTCTGTATGTATGTGCATGTGTGTCTGTATGTGTATGTGTGTCTGTATGTGTGTGTGTGTGTGTGTGTGTGTGTGTGCATGTCTGTCTGTATGTGTGTGTGTGCATGTCTGTATGTATGTATGTGTGTGCATGTCTGTCTGTATGCATGTGTGTGCATGTGTGTCTGTATGTATGCATGTATGTGTGTGTGCGCGCATGTGTGTCTGTATGTATGTGTGTCTGTATGTATGTGTGTGCATGTCTGTATGTATGTGTGTGCATGTGTGTCTATATGTGTGTGTGTGTGTGTGCATGTCTGTCTGTATGTATGTGTGTGTATGTGTGTCTGTATGTGCATGTGTGTCTGTGTGTGTGTGTGTGTGTGTGTCTGTGCATGTATGATTGCATGTGTGTGTGTGTCCATGTATGTCTGTATGTATGCGTATGTGCATGTGTATGTCTGTCTGTATGTGTGTGCAGCATGTGTGTCTGTATGTATCTGTGTGCATGTATGTGTGTGTGTGTGTGTGTATGTATGTCTGTATGTGCGTGTATGTATGTGCGTGTATGTATGTATGTATGTGTGTGCATGTGTCTGTATGTGTGTGTGTGCATGTGTCTGTATGTATGTAAGTATATGCATGTGTCTGTATGTGTATGCATGTGTCTGTATGTGTGTATGTGTATGCATGTGTGTTACTTTTAATCCAGACCTCCCCCCCCCATTCTTGTACCATCAGAACTGCTTTTGTGGTGCTTGTGTGTGTGATAGCAGCCAGGATTGCTGCTCCTCTGAAAAGCAATCCATATACAGATCGCTTTTCAGAGGCATTTGAAAGGTGGTAAAGAGGCATTATGTTGCCTCCTCACCACCTGTTTTAAGCCCGTAAATGTAGCATCACTATACCGCAACTGTGCAGTCTACACAGTTGCGGGGTAGTTGCAGTGCAGGCCCATTCACCCTGAGCATACCTCCAGCTGCAGCCACAGCATGTGTACACCCCCAGCTGCTCCCTCTGCAGCTAGAGGGGGAGAAGTTGGGGGTGGTAAAAACAGCTTAACCATGTAGTTTTACTGCCCCTCCAATAAGCCCTTGGTTCACATCTGCATGGCTGCATGCTGTGTGTAGGGCAGCCCATGCATTTCAATGGTCTTCCATACCCACAAAAATACAGGGAAAGAAGTCCCAGAGCTTTTTTTTTTTTTTTTATTGCGCTGCACCAAAAGCACCCCATGTTTCCAATGTGTGGGGTACCATTAAGACTTAACGGTACCCCTAAAGAACAGAGCATTCGTCTGTGTGTCGGGCAAACGAGCGCAACAAAGGCACGAGAATTTTTGTTGGGCCAGGTATGAGTGCTCGAATGACCGAATTTTAATGGTTCAAAGAATGTCAGGCAAAATGGTCGGCCCTCACACATGTTCACTTCATCGAATCTGGCCCTCTTTGAAAAAAGTTTGGACACCCCTGCTATAGATGATATAGTAGATGGATGCTATAGGTGCTGTGTGCAGGAGATGGATCCTATAGGTGGTGTGTGTAGTAGATGGATCCTATAGGTGCTGTGTGTAGTAGAGGGATCCTATAGATGATATAGTAGCTGGATGCTATAGGTGCTGTGTGCAGGAGATGGATCCTATAGGTGGCGTGTGTATTACATGGATCCTATAGGCGCGTGTGTCGTAGATGGATCCTATAGGTGGCGTGCATAGTAGAGGGATTCTATAGGTGGCATGTGTAGTAGATGGATCCCATAGGCAACGTGCGTAGTAGAGTGATCCTATAGGTTGCGTGTGTAGTAGATGGATCGTATGGGTGGCGTGTGTAGTAGAGGGATCCTATAGGTGGTGTGTGTATAGTAGAGGGATGCTATAGGCGGTGTGTGTGTAGTAGATGGATCCTATAGGCAAAGTGCGTAGTAGAGGGATCCTATAGGTGGCGTGTGTAGTAGAGGGATCCTATAAGCGGCGTGTGTAGTAGAAGGATCCTATAGGTGGCGTGTGTATTAGAGGGATTCTATAGGCGGCGTGTGTAGTAGATGGATCCTATAGGTGATGTGTGTAGTAGATGGATCCTATAGGTGGCGTGCATAGTAGAGGGATGCTATAGGTGGCGTGTGCAGTAGATGGATCATATAGGTGGCATGTGTAGTAGATGGATCCTATAGGCGATGTGCGTAGTAGAAAGATTCTATAGTCGGCGTGTGTATTAGAGGGATCTATAGGCGGCAGGTGTAGTAGATGGATCATATAGGCGACGTGTGTAGTAGAGAGATTCTATAGGCGGCGTGTGTAGTAGATGGAGCCTATAGGTTGCGTGTGTAGTAGAGGGATCCTATAGGCGCTGTATGTAGTAGATGGGTCCTATAAGCACCATGTATAGTAGATGGATCCTATGGGTGGCATGTGTAGCAGAGGGATTCTATAGGTGGTGTGTGTAGTAGATGGATCCTACAGGTGGCGTGAGTAGTAGATGGATTCTATAGGCGGCGTGTGTATTAGAGACATCCTATAGGCGATGTGTGTAGTAGGTGGTGTGCATAGTAGAGGGATGCTATAGGTGGCGTGTGCAGTAGATGGATCCGATCGGTGGCGTGTGTAGTAGAGGGATTCTATAGGCGGCATGTGTAGTGGATGGATCCCATAGGCGATGTGCGTAGTAGAGGGATTCTATAGGTGGCGTGCGCAGTCGAGGGATGCTATAGGCGACGTGCGTAGTAGAGGGATGCTATAGGCGGTGTGTGTAGTAGATGGATCCTATAGGTGGAGTGTGTAGTAGAGGGATGCTATAGGCAACGTGTGTAGTAGAGGGATTCTATAGGCGGCGTGTGTAGTAGATGGATCCTATCGGTGGCGTGTGTATTAGAGGGATTCTATAGGCGGCGTGTGTAGTAGATGGATCCTATAGGTGGCATGTGTAGTGGATGGATCCCATTGGCGATGTGCGTAGTAGAGGGATTCTATAGGTGGAGTGCGTAGTCGAGGGATGCTATAGGCGACGTGCGTAGTAGAGGGGTGCTATAGGCGGTGTGTGTAGTAGATGGATCCTATAGGTGGAGTGTGTAGTAGAGGGTACCTATAGGCGCTGTACGTAGTAGATGGGTCCTATAAGCGCCATGTATAGTAGATGGATCCTATGAGTGGCGTGTGTAGTAGAGGGATTCTATAGGCGGTGTGTGTAGTAGATGGATCCTACAGGTGGCGTGAGTAGTAGAGGGATTCTATAGGTGGCGTGTATATTAGAGGGATCCTATAGGCGATGTGTGTAGTAGATGGATCCTATAGGTGGCGTGCATAGTAGAGGGATGCTATAGGTGGCGTGTGCAGTAGATGGATCCGATCGGTGGCGTGTGTAGTAGAGGGATTCTATAGTCGGCGTGTGTATTAGAGGGATTCTATAGACGGCATGTGTAGTAGATGGATCCTATAGGCGGCATGTGTAGTAGATGGATCCTATAGGCGATGTGCGTAGTAGAGGGATTCTATAGGTGGTGTGTGTAGTAGAGGGATGCTATAGGCAACGTGTGTAGTAGATGGATCCTATAGGCGACGTGTGTAGTAGAGGGATTTTATAGGCGGCGTGTGTAGTAGATGGATCCTATGGGAGATGTGCGTAGTAGAGGGGTCCTATAGGTGGTGTGCGTAGTAGAGGGATGCTATAGGCAACGTCTGTAGCAGATGGATCCTGTAGGCGGTGTGTGTAGTAGATGGATCCTATAGGCGATGTGTGTAGTAGATGGATTCTGTAGGTGGCCTCCGTATTAGAGGGATTCTATAGGCAGCGTGTGTAGTACCTGGATCCTATAGGTGGCGTGTGTAGTACCTGGATCCTATAGGTGGCGTGTGTATTAGAGGGATTCTATAGTCGGCGTGTGTATTAGAGGGATTCTATAGTCGGCGTGTGTAGTAGATGGATCCTATAGTCGGCGTGTGTAGTAGAGGGATTCTATAGTCGGCGTGTGTATTAGAGGGATTCTACAGGCGGCGTGTGTAGTAGATGGATCCTATAGGCGGCGTGTGTATTAGAGGGATTCTATAGTCGGCGTGTGTATTAGAGGGATTCTACAGGCGGCGTGTGTAGTAGATGGATCCTATAGGCGGCGTGTGTATTAGAGGGATTCTATAGGCGGCGTGTGTAGTAGATGGATCCTATAGGCGGCGTGTGTAGTAGATGGATCCTATAGGCGATGTGTGTAGTAGATGGATCCTATAGGTGGCATGTGTAGTAGATGGATCCTATATGTGACATGTGTAGCAGATTAATTCTATAGGTGGCGTGTGTAGTAGATGGATCATATAGGCAACGTGTGTAGTAGATGGATCCTATAGGTGGCGTGTGTAGTAGATGGATCCTATAGGTGGCGTGTGTAGTAGAGGGATTCTATAGGCAGTGTGTGTAGTAGAGGGATGCTATAGGCAATGTGTGTAGTAGATGGATCCTATAGGCGGTGTGTAGTAGATGGATCCTATAGGTGGCGTGTGTAGCAGATGGATCATATAGGTGGCGTGTGTAGTACATGGATCCTATAGGTGGAGTGTGTAGTACATGGATCTTATAGGTGGCGTGTGTAGTAGAGGGATTCTATAGGTGGCGTGTGTAGTAGATGGATCATATAGGTGGTGTGTGTGTAGTAGATGGATCCTATAGGTGGCGTGTGTAGTAGATGGATCCTATAGGCGGCGTGTGTAGTAGATGGATCCTATAGGTGGTGTGTGTGTAGTAGATGGATCCTATAGGTGGTGTGTGTGTAGTAGATGGATCCTATAGGTGGCGTGTGTAGTAGAGGGATCCTATAGGTGGCGTGTGTAGTAGAGGGATTCTATAGGTGGCGTGTGTAGATGGATCCTATAGGTGGCGTGTGTAGAAAATGGATCCTATAGGTGGCGTGCGTGTATATGAGGGCTGTGTTTGGCGGTAGCAGAGCAGCCGGTGTAGGGAGATGGGAGGCAGATTCTTGGCACGGTGGAGGTGTAATGTGTGGCCTGGTACAGCCCGCTCCTCCGCCAGTGACAGCTGTGTACTCCTCACTCACCCTCTCCCCTGTTCCCATGTAACTCGATTGCCACAGCCGTCTCGGCAATGTCTGCGTAAGCTGCACTGACTCAGCAGACAGATGGCAGACCTGCAGACTATTCCATTCTTCCACCTGCAGATCATCACTCCAGGATGGCTCACACTCCTCGGCGTGCCGTACGGTCACACCGCGCTCTGACAATAACCGACACCTTATTCTGGAAGATGTTGGAATAATTTATTGCATTGTGCAGATTCTCCCCATCGCCCATCTGCCCTCCTGGCTCAGACTATGGAGGTGGCTCCTCTGGCAGCCATTTCCACCATCCCCATTTCTTCTCCTCGATATCCCATCCCCCGCCCTTCCCCTCCCCGGTCCAACCACCCAGTTCTGTCCTTGCCCATCGCCCACGCCACCACCCGCCCTATTGCTTTTGCCACCTCCCCTCTTGCCCCAGGGCAGGCCAGGCAGTAAAGGGCAGGATCGGCGACACAGTTCAGGGTGGCCATGGCCAGTGCCGCATGGTAAGCAGGGAACAGCCTTTCCTCGAGTGCACAGCTTTTACCCTCTGCTCCGGCGTCTCCGCTGATCAGAAACACCACGCTGCGCAGGAGCAGCAGCACGTAATAGGGCCCGTAACACAGGAGGGCCACACACGGAAGACCCAGCGCCAGCCTCCGCACTCTCCTCTTCTCCCTGCGCTCACACGACGCGCTGTCCTTCAGGGCCCGCAGCAATCCGGCATAACACAGCAGCATGATCCCCCAGGGCAATAAAAATCCCGCTAATACCCTCCCAACATTGGCCAGGGCATCTGCTGTTCCGGAGAGGGGGTAGCTCTCGTAGCAGAAGGTGTGGTTATAGCGGTCCCGGGTGATGGCGTCGCTGAACAAGGGTGGAGTATTGGCAGCCAGTTCAACAACCCAGACCAGTGCAGAGATGGCGGCAGCCGAGCGGATGGGCCTGGCGCCGGGAAAGCGCAGCGGGTGTGCCACCGCCAGATATCGGTCCGCAGAGACACAGGACAGGAAGGCCGCTCCCACGTACAGATTGGTGTAGAAAACAAATCCAAAAAGTCGGCAGGCCCCCGGCCCATAGCCCCATACGTCCCGCCGCAGGTAATAGTCTGTCCATGGTGGAAGGGCACAAATGAGGAGGAGATCGGAGAGGCTGAGGTTCAGCAGGTACACTCCCAGCTCTTTACCTTTCCGCACCTGAAGCCAGGCTGCCCACAGCGCCAGCAGATTGGCTGGAAGGCCGACCACAAACACCACGGCATAGAGGGAAGGAGGAAGGACGCCGTCCAGATCTGAGTCCACGTTGCAGGCCTCCCGGGTGACGTTGGTCATCGTGAAGGGAAGGGAAAGCGCCAGATGACAACCAGTTGTGTCCATTCACTTGTTCGCTGTATGCCGCTCCTCCTCCTCCGCCTTCCTGCCCCTTGTAGGGCGCTTCGTGCTGAATGGGAGCTCATTTATGGGGCCTGTCCTTCGTGACTTCTCAGGGGCGGCACCATCACTGCGTCTGTGGAAAGAGAATATCAGAGGGTGAGAAATCACATATATAGAACGAGGAGTTCTCATAGACTGAACAACAGGAACCTGTATATACCGACCAGCAGAGGCCTTGTGTAGGACCCATTATAGAGAGGGCAAGGGGAGCAGACAAGATACTCATCTACAAGGGGTAGGCTAAGAAAAAGGGTAGGTGCTCTGTGAGAGGAGGGGCAATTATTAGGGGTAGGGAGTGAGGAAGCAGTGGTGGGTACTCTGTGAGAGGAGGGGCAGTTATTAGGGGTAGGGAGTGAGGAAGCAGTGGTGGGTACTCTGTGAGAGGAGGGGCAGTTATTAGGGGTAGGGAGTGAGGAAGCAGTGGTAGGTACTCTGTGAGAGGAGGGGCAATTATTAGGGGTAGGGAGTGAGGAAGCAGTGGTAGGTACTCTGTGAGAGGAGGGGCAATTTTTAGGGGTAGGGAGTGAGGAAGCAGTGGTAGGTACTCTGTGAGAGGAGGGGCAATTTTTAGGGGTAGGGAGTGAGGAAGCAGTGGTAGGTGCTCCTGTCAGAGGATTGGCAATTATTGGGTGTAGGGAGTGAGGTACTCTGTGAGAGGAGGGGCAGTTATTATGGGTAGGTGGTGAGGAAGCAGTGGCAGTATATTATTTGAATGGGGAATATCCTCCCAGACAAATTGAGGTCATACATGACTGGAGCATACAGAAGGGGAGATGGCGTCTCCTACCCCCTGGGTGACCGGCTCTTCCCATATACTCTGTGTTTGGTATCGCTATTCGCGATTTGCGAAATATAATACTGAACAATAATCTACCGGTTTCCAGAACTGCGTGTAAGGGGAGGGGCATGATCCAGTCATAAACACAATGGCCACTCCTCTGACGCTTAATTGGTCACATGGTATCTGTCAACACCCCTTTGATCTCAGAGAAAAGAGGGGTGCTGGGCCAGTTCTCATGTACCATCAACCAAGGAAGATCTGTCAAATTCTGAGAGCCAATAACAATCTTGCTCATTGGCTGGACCAAGACATTGCAAGTATTCTACCTTTTCAACCTTTTTTTATTTTTTATTATTATAATTTATTTCTCTGTTGTTTTGTTTTCTTTTTATCTCTTTGTATCGCCCTTTTTCTTGTGGAAGTTCCAATTCTTTAATAATAGGCGGTGGTGGCCTAAGTAGAGACCCTAGGGAAAAAAAATGGCAATTGATGAAATGTGCGATATTTTTTTTTTATGTCACGCAGTATTTCTGCAGCGGTTTTGCAAATGCAATTTTTTTGGAAAAAATTCACTTTAATAATTCCTATTGCAAGGAATGTAAACATATCATCAGGTCCTCTTTATGGAGATCATGTAATAGAAATAAGAGATGACAGGTCCTCTTTATGGAGATCATGTAATAGAAATAAGAGATGACAGGTCCTCTTTATGGGGATCTCATGTAATAGAAATAAGAGATGACGGGTCCTCTTTATGGGGATCTCATGTAATAGAAATAAGAGATGACAGGTCCTCTTTATGGAGATCATGTAATAGAAATAAGAGATGACGGGTCCTCTTTATGGAGATCTCATGTAATAGAAATAAGAGATGACGGGTCCTCTTTATGGAGATCATGTAATAGAAATAAGAGATGACAGGTCCTCTTTATGGAGATCATGTAATAGAAATAAGAGAAGACAGGTCCTCTTTATGGAGATCATGTAATAGAAATAAGAGATGACGGGTCCTCTTTATGGAGATCTCATGTAATAGAAATAAGAGATGACAGGTCCTCTTTATGGAGATCTCATGTAATAGAAATAAGAGATGACGGGTCCTCTTTATGGAGATCATGTAATAGAAATAAGAGATGACAGGTCCTCTTTATGGGGATCTCATGTAATAGAAATAACAGATAACAGGTCCTCTTTATGGGGATCATGTAATAGAAATAAGAGATGACGGATCCTCTTTATGGATCTCATGTAAAAGAAATAAGAGATGACGGGTCCTCTTTATGGAGATCATGTAATAGAAATAATAGATGACGGGTCCTCTTTATGGAGATCTCATGTAATAGAAATAAGAGACGACGGGTCCTCTTTATGGAGATCATGTAATAGAAATAAGAGATGACGGGTCCTCTTTATGGAGATCATGTAATAGAAATAAGAGATGACGGGTCCTCTTTATGGAGATCATGTAATAGAAATAAGAGATGACGGGTCCTCTTTATGGAGATCTCATGTAATAGAAATAAGAGATGACGGGTCCTCTTTATGGAGAGATCATGTAATAATAGAAATAAGAGATGACGGGTCCTCTTTATGGAGATCATGTAATAGAAATAAGAGATGACGGGTCCTCTTTATGGAGATCATGTAATAGAAATAAGAGACGACGGGTCCTCTTTATGGAGATCATGTAATAGAAATAATAGATGACGGGTCCTCTTTATGGAGATCTCATGTAATAGAAATAAGAGATGACGGGTCCTCTTTATGGAGATCATTTAATAGAAATAAGAGATGACGGGTCCTCTTTATGGAGATCTCATGTAATAGAAATAAGAGATGACGGGTCCTCTTTATGGAGAGATCATGTAATAATAGAAATAAGAGATGACGGGTCCTCTTTATGGAGATCATGTAATAGAAATAAGAGATGACGGGTCCTCTTTATGGAGATCTCATGTAATAGAAATAAGAGATGACGGGTCCTCTTTATGGAGAGATCATGTAATAATAGAAATAAGAGATGACGGGTCCTCTTTATGGAGATCTCATGTAATAGAAATAAGAGATGACAGGTCCTCTTTATGGAGATCATGTAATAGAAATAAGAGACGACGGGTCCTCTTTATGGAGATCATGTAATAGAAATAATAGATGACGGGTCCTCTTTATGGAGATCTCATGTAATAGAAATAAGAGATGACGGGTCCTCTTTATGGAGATCATTTAATAGAAATAAGAGATGACGGGTCCTCTTTATGGAGATCTCATGTAATAGAAATAAGAGATGACGGGTCCTCTTTATGGAGATCATTTAATAGAAATAAGAGATGACGGGTCCTCTTTATGGAGATCTCATGTAATAGAAATAAGAGATGACGGGTCCTCTTTATGGAGATCTCATGTAATAGAAATAAGAGATGACTGGTCCTCTTTATGGATCTCATGTAAAAGAAATAAGAGATGACGGGTCCTCTTTATGGAGATCATGTAATAGAAATAAGAGATGACGGGTCCTCTTTATGGGGATCATGTAATAGAAATAAGAGATGACGGGTCCTCTTTATGGAGATCTCATGTAATAGAAATAAGAGATGACAGGTCCTCTTTATGGAGATCATGTAATAGAAATAAGAGATGACGGGTCCTCTTTATGGAGATCTCATGTAATAGAAATAAGAGATGACGGGTCCTCTTTATGGGGATCATGTAATAGAAATAAGAGATGACGGGTCCTCTTTATGGAGATCTCATGTAATAGAAATAAGAGATGACGGGTCCTCTTTATGGAGATCATGTAATAGAAATAAGAGATGACGGGTCCTCTTTATGGAGATCTCATGTAATAGAAATAAGAGACGACGGGTCCTCTTTATGGAGATCATGTAATAGAAATAAGAGACGACGGGTCCTCTTTATGGATCTCATGTAATAGAAATAAGAGATGACAGGTCCTCTTTATGGAGATCTCATGTAATAGAAATAAGAGATGACGGGTCCTCTTTATGGAGAGATCATGTAATAGAAATAAGAGATGACGGGTCCTCTTTATGGAGATCTCATGTAATAGAAATAAGAGATGACAGATCCTCTTTATGGAGATCATGTAATGGAAGTAAGAGACGACGGGTCCTCTTTATGGAGATCATGTAAAAGAAATAAGAGACGACGGGTCCTCTTTATGGAGATCATGTAATAGAAATAAGAGACGACGGGTCCTCTTTATGGAGATCATGTAATAGAAATAATAGATGACGGGTCCTCTTTATGGAGATCTCATGTAATAGAAATAAGAGATGACGGGTCCTCTTTATGGAGATCATTTAATAGAAATAAGAGATGACGGGTCCTCTTTATGGAGATCTCATGTAATAGAAATAAGAGATGACGGGTCCTCTTTATGGAGATCATGTAATAGAAATAAGAGATGACGGGTCCTCTTTATGGAGAGATCATGTAATAATAGAAATAAGAGATGACGGGTCCTCTTTATGGAGATCATGTAATAGAAATAAGAGATGACGGGTCCTCTTTATGGAGATCATGGAATAGAAATAAGAGATGACGGGTCCTCTTTATGGAGATCTCATGGAATAGAAATAAGAGATGACGGGTCCTCTTTATGGAGATCTCATGTAATAGAAATAAGAGATGACGGGTCCTCTTTATGGAGATCATGTAATAGAAATAAGAGACGACGGGTCCTCTTTATGGAGATCATGTAATAGAAATAAGAGATGACGGGTCCTCTTTATGGAGATCTCATGTAATAGAAATAAGAGATGACAGGTCCTCTTTATGGAGATCATGTAATAGAAATAAGAGATGACGGGTCCTCTTTATGGTGATCTCATGTAATAGAAATAAGAGATGACGGGTCCTCTTTATGGAGATCTCATGTAATAGAAATAAGAGATGACGGGTCCTCTTTATGGAGATCATGTAATAGAAATAAGAGATGACGGGTCCTCTTTATGGAGATCATGTAATAGAAATAAGAGATGACGGGTCCTCTTTATGGAGATCATGTAATAGAAATAAGAGATGACGGGTCCTCTTTATGGAGATCATGTAATAGAAATAAGAGATGACGGGTCCTCTTTATGGAGATCTCATGTAATAGAAATAAGAGATGACGGGTCCTCTTTATGGAGATCATGTAATAGAAATAAGAGATGACGGGTCCTCTTTATGGAGATCATGTAATAGAAATAAGAGATGACGGGTCCTCTTTATGGAGATCTTATGTAATAGAAATAAGAGATGACGGGTCCTCTTTATGGAGATCATGTAATAGAAATAAGAGATGACGGGTCCTCTTTATGGAGATCATGTAATAGAAATAAGAGATGACGGGTCCTCTTTATGGAGATCTCATGTAATAGAAATAAGAGATGACGGATCCTCTTTATGGAGATCATGTAATAGAAATAAGAGATGACGGGTCCTCTTTATGGAGATCATGTAATAGAAATAAGAGATGACGGGTCCTCTTTATGGAGATCTCATGTAATAGAAATAAGAGATGACGGGTCCTCTTTATGGAGATCATGTAATAGAAATAAGAGATGACAGGTCCTCTTTATGGAGAGATCTGGGAGTCAAAACGACCCCAAATCTCTTCTTTACCTTTTTTTAAAAGCAAAAGGCTAAAAAAACATGATTTTCTTCCAGCCTGGCTGAGAAGTGACGTCATGATGTTGCTCCAGTCCTCTGAGGTCATACTGTGGAGTCCATCAAAGATCTATGAGAGCAGTCGGCCTCACCATCGGATCGTTTCTTGGGCGAACCGATGGAAACAGTAAAGCCCAAGAAGCATCGGTGAGCGGCAGGAGGGGTGGGGGAGGTGTCCCCTCCTTCCACTTTGGAAACCGGCCCAGCAGCTCATGAGAAAGCCCTTCGCCCGTAGAAAATAAAAATTACCAGGGTTATGGTGGATATCTTCACCAATGATCCCGGTAAACCATGTGCAGACCTCAATGCATATATACGTATTGCCGTCAGCAAGTGGTTAATTAACTTAACGTATCGGCAATCACTCTCAGGCTGCTGGCGCCTAGATTGTGGTCCCACAAACTGGAAATCTGATGTCACCATTGTGGGACTGGAGGAGTGTCTGATCTCTCACGTGTATGGAATGGCCGGGATATATTCAGAAGGACATCTATTGTCCTCTATATAAGGCACAATGTAATTAGTTCCAAAGTCTCTGAGCTGTGAGACTGTTGGACCAATGATGGTCTTCTATATAAAGCACACTATGATTGGTTCCATAGTCTCTGAGCTGTGAGATTGATGGTCCTCTATATAAGGAACACTATGATTGGTTCCATAGTCTCTGAGCTATGAGATCTCCCCAATGATGGTCTTCTATATAAGGCACGCTGTGATTGGTTCCATAGTCTCTGAGCTGTGAGATTGATGGTCCTCCTATATAAGGCACACTGTGATTGGTTCCATAGTCTCTTAGCTGTGAGATTGATGGTCCTCTATATAAAGCACACTGTGATTGGTTCCATAGTCTCTCAGCTGTGAGATCGTCCAATGATAGTCCTCTATATAAGGCACACTGTAATTGGATCCATAGTCTCTGAGCTGTGAGACTGATGGGCCAATGATAGTCCTCTATATAAGGCACACTGTCATTGGGTTCAGAGTCTCTAAGCTGTGAGATCGCCCAATGATGGTCCTTTATATAAGGCGCACACTGTGATTGGGTCCATAGTCTCTGAGCTGTGAGACTGATGGGCCAATGATAGTCCTCTTTATAAGGCAGACTGTAATTGGTTCCAGTCTCCGAAGCAGTGAGATTGGCCCAATGATGGTCCTCCATATAACGCCTCTTCTCTATATGGATGGTATCTGACCTCAGCTATCCTGTCATGGGGACATCAGGCAGTGTCCCTAGTAGGGCCCCCTTCCCACACTCCGGCCCCACAGCAGCTGCATGGGTTGTTATGTCTGTATCCGATCTGATTGATCTTGGCCTCATGGACATTATCTGTATATACTTTGTAGCCTGAGATCCGGTATATGTGAGTGCTATATTGGTGAATGTCTTTGTGACAAATGAGGGGAACTTCCTGCTATTCCAAGAACAGGCACCAGGAATTTGCTTAAATTCAAACCGTGGGGGGGCCTTGGACATTCCTACCCATACAGTGACTTCAGCCAGTCAGGGTGATCAGGCAGGCGTGGGTTTTGGGGCTGTCTGAATGTATTACCTGGCACTGGGGATTTCTTCATTCACACCCATAAACGAGGGAATCTATTGGCTTTCTCTAGCTCTACATGGCCAGGCATTAGACTTACCGGGGTCATGGCCGGTGTTCTGCCATATAGCGTCCGTCCATCGGATAATGTCCGCCCCGTACTGCGCAGGCGCAGCACTTGTGCAGTACGGAGCAGAAGGAGATTTGGAAAATCTCCAAAGATGAACATCGCCTGCGCCGTGAGTGGAGGTGGTGGCCCCACCATCCAAGCGGACATAGGGCTGCAAATATTACAGGTACCCCTCACGGGCTCGCTTCGCTCGCCACACTTCGGGCTCGGCTCTTTTAATTCCAACTCTATGTCCACTTGGATGGTGAGGCTAGAACCAGGACTCACGGTGCAGGCGCCGTTCATCTTCGGCTATTTTCGGAATCTGTGTGTGCTGTGTACTGTCCATGCGCACTACACAGCGGACACTATCTGTTGGGGGACACAATGTGATAGGACACCGACATTACACATACCGGGGTCATGGCCGGCATTACACATACAGGGGTCATGGCCGGCATTACACATACCGGGGTCATGGCCGGCATTACACATACCGGGGTCATGGCCGGCATTACACATACCGGGGTCATGGCCGGCATTACACATACCGGGGTCATGGCCGGCATTACACATACAGGGGTCATGGCCGGCATTACACATACCGGGGTCATGGCCGGCATTACACATACCGGGGTCATGGCCGGCATTACACATACAGGGGTCATGGCCGGCATTACACATACCGGGGTCATGGCCAGGATGATCAAGAGTTCTGAAGGCAATAATCTACTTACAGAATGGGGGGAGTGGGGGTGAAGAAGAGAATGTGTCTGGCAACAACATGATCTCAAGTATCTGACCTCAGCCATCATGTCATAGAGACATCTGAACACCCTTCCCACCCTTGGGCCACCAAAGCAGCAAGAGTCTCTTCTCCAGAGAGAATAAGTTCAGAGCTCACAACCTTTCCTCATAACTAATATCCTCCAGACCCTTTATCAGCTTTGTTGCCCTTCTTTGTAGTCTCTCCATTTCCAGTACATCCTTCCTGAGGACTGGTGCCCAGAACTGGACAGTATACTCCAGGTGCGGCCGGACCAGAGTCTTGTAGAGGGGAGAATTATCCTTTTATCTCTGGAGTTGATCCCTTTTTAATGCCAATATTCTGTTTGCTTTGTTAGCAGCAGCTTGGCATTGCTGAGCCCATCATCTACTAGGACCCCCAGGTCCTCCTCCATCCTACATCCCCCCAGAGGTTCCCCTCCCCCCAGTCTATAGATTGCATTCAGATTTTTGCCACCCAAATGCATTATTTTACATTTTTCTACATTGAACCTCATTTGCCATGTAGTTGCCCCTCCCCCCATTCATTTGTTCAGATTTTCTTGCAAGGTTTCCACTTAGCTGCTTAGCTTAGTATCGTCCACAAATACAGAGATTGAACTGTTTCCCCCATCCCCCTCCTCCAGGTTGTTTATGAACAAATTAAATAGGATTGCTCCCAGCACAGAACCCTGGGGGACCCCACTACCCACCCCCGACCATTCCAAGTACTCCCCATTTATCACCACCCTCTGAACTCGCCCTTGTAGCCAGTTTTCAATACATGTACCCACCCTATGGTCTATGCCAACCGACCTTATTTTGTACAGTAAACGTTTATGGGGAACTGTGTCAAATGCTTTTGCAAAATCCAGATACACCACGTCTACGGACCTTCCTTTATCTAGATACACCACGTCTACGGGCCTTCCTTTATCCAGATACACCACGTCTACGGGCCTTCCTTTATCTAGATACACCACGTCTACGGGCCTTCCTTTATCTAGATACACCACGTCTACGGGCCTTCCATTATCTAGATACACCACGTCTACGAGCCTTCCTTTATCTAGATACACCACGTCTACGGGCCTTCCTTTATCTAGATACACCACGTCTACGGACCTTCCTTTATCTCGATACACCACGTCTACGGGCCTTCCTTTATCTAGATACACCACGTCTACGGGCCTTCCTTTATCCAGATACACCACGTCTACGGGCCTTCCTTTATCTAGATACACCACGTCTACGGGCCTTCCATTATCTAGATACACCACGTCTACGGGCCTTCCTTTATCTAGATACACCACGTCTACGGGCCTTCCTTTATCTAGATACACCACGTCTACGGGCCTTCCTTTCTCCAGATACACCACGTCTACGGGCCTTCCTTTATCTAGATACACCACGTCTACGGGCCTTCCATTATCTAGATACACCACGTCTACGGGCCTTCCTGTATCCAGATACACCACGTCTATGGGCCTTCCTTTATCTAGATACACCACATCTACGGGCCTTCCTTTATCTAGATACACCACATCTACGGACCTTCCTTTATCTAGATACATCACATCTACGGGCCTTCCTTTATCTAGATACACCACGTCTACGGGCCTTCCTTTATCCAGATACACCACGTCTACGGGCCTTCCTTTATCCAGATACACCACGTCTACGGGCCTTCCATTACCTAGTTACACCATGTCTACGGGCCTTCCTTTATCTAGATGGCAACTCACCTCCTCATAGAAGGTTAGTAGATTGGTTTGGTAAGAACGATTCTTCATGAATCCATGCTGATTACTGCTAATCATACCGTTCTCATTACTAAAATCTTGTATGTAGTCCCTTCCAAGAGTTTACATAATATTGATGTTGGGCTAACTGGTCTGTAATTTCCAGGGCTGTATTTGGGGCCCTTTTTAAATATTGGAGCTACATTGGCTTTTCTCCAATCAGCTGGTACCATTCCAGTCAGTAGACTGTCAGTAAAAATTAGGAACAATGGTCTGGCAATTACTTGACTGAGCTCCCTAAGTACCCTCGGGTGCAAACCATCTGGTCACGGTGATTTATTAATGTTAAGTTTCCCAAGTCTAATTTTAATTCTGTCCTCTGATAACTATGGAGGTGCTTCCTGTGATGTGTCCTGAGGATAAACACTGCAGTTTTAGTTACTGAAGCCCCCCGATTCCCTCGTGAAGACGGAGGAGAAGAATAAATTCAATACCTTCGCCATCTCCCCATCCTTTGTAACCAGATGTCCTTCCTCATTCATTATGGGGACAATATGGTCTGTCCTCCCTTTTTTACTGTTTACATACTTAAAGAATTTCTTGGGATTTTTTTGCTCTCCTCCGCTATGTGTCTTTCGTGTTCTATCCAAGCCGTCCTTATTGCACCCTTACATTTCTTGTTGCATTCTTTATAAAGTCTGAATGCTGATGATGATCCCTCAACCTTGTATTTTTTGAAGGCCTTCTCCTTGGCTTTTATATGCATTTTTACATTGGAGTTAAGCCTTCCAGGAATTTTGTTCGCTCTTTTAAATTTATTACCAAATGGGTTGCATTGGCTAATGCCCTTATTTAATATGCTCTTTAAAGCAAGCCCATCTCCCCTCTGCATTCTTTGTTCCTAAGATTTTAATTTATGCCTTTTAGTAAGGTTCATAGTTTTGGAAAGTTGGCTGTTTTGAAATTCAGTGTCTTTGTATTCCCCTTATGTTTCCTATTTGTGTGATTTATACTGAAGCCAATTGGCCTGTAATCGCTGTTACCTTGCATGCCCTGTATTTCCACATCCGTGATAAGGTCAGTATTGTTGGTAATCAGTAGATCCAGTAACGCTTTATTTCTAGTTGGTGCGTCTACCATCTGACCCATAAAATTGTCCTGCAAGACATTTAGGAACTGGCGAGCATTAGATGAATGTACGGTTCCTTCCACCCAGTCTATGTCTGGATAATTAAAATCCCCCATTATGATAACACTTCCCATCCTTGCTGATAATCCAAATTGTGATAGGTGATCCCCATCCCCCTCCTTCCTCAGGTTAGGGGGCCTATAGCATAGTCCCAGTCATATTCCCCCCTTAGCTTCATCCCTTCGGAGCTCTACCCTTAAGGATTCCACCTCCTCCCTAGCACCCTTAGTGATGTCATCTCTCACATTCACTTGTACATTTTTCTTGATATATAGGCATACCCCTCCCGATTATTATTATTTTTTTTTTTTACCCTCTCTATCCTTGCGATAAAGAGTATACCCTTGAATTTTTGACAGCCAATCATGAGAGCTGTTGAACCAGGTCTCTGAAATTCCCACAAAATCCAAATTCTCCTCGCACAACAGTATCTCTAGTTCACCCATCTTGTTTGCCAGGCTCCTGGCATTGGTGAACATGCCACGTAGTTTAGCCCGGTCGCATATTATCCTCTTATTGGGTGTTCCGAGATTGTACCTAGGACTTGATACTACACTTACCTTGGGTTTATGTGCTTTGGTCAACCTACCACTGATGCCCCCAATACTACCCTCTGGAATATGTTTTCCGCGCTGACTATCTCTACCTCTGGACCGTTGTGGGAGCGGAGGAGCGGCTCATCTCTCACATGAATGGAATGGCTAGGACATATTTGGAGAATTCTCCTCAGGATATGACAATGTGTCTTCAGTGCTGGAAATGAATAAGATTGGGATGTGAATGGAATGCATTTGTTGTTTCTTCTATCTGAGATCTAAACATTGACTTTAGTCTATTTCCCGTCTCACCAGTGCTGGCGCAGTGACCGTCCTCCACACTCTGCAGACAATCTGAATATCCTGTGTGTAGAATCCGGTGGTGAGCCGTACATTTATACTCCTTATTTGACCCTTACAGAATTGATATTAAAGTGCCATTCTGAGATGCAAGATTTCAGACATTCATGAAACTTTGAGTGGGACACCTCTGATATTCGGATGGTAACCTGGGATTAACTGAAACCATATTCTACACCAAGTTTTACCAACCGGGGGTTGCAGGGAATCCTAGGATCCTGTGAGAGATCCTCAGGGGTTACTTTATCTGTGTATTCCTATCTGCCCAACGGTGGCTTCCATAACCCCACCACAGACTACCGCTGCAACAAATTTGTGTCCGCCAAATAGTGCATTCAGTTTTCGTACCCGAGTACCACCTGGTGGATAGATATCAGCCCAGTGGTTCCAGCATCTGAGATCACCATTGTGGGCAGCATGGGAGGAGAGGAGCAGCTCATCTCTCTCATGGAAGTATGAGAAGAACAGGAGACAACTATTCTTGTTTAAAAAAAAAACATACACCAAACATCCCCTCCTGGAACAGTACTACTCAACCTAAATCTGGAGCCCCCCCCCCCCCCCCAGTCTACAATGTAAAAAAATTGAATGTTACTTATTCATAGGAAACCTGAGCCTGAGACGATAGAAACAACCACCTGGAGGAAATTTACTTCACATCAGAGGGCCTCCCATCACATCAGAGGTTCCTCCCATTACATCAGAGATTCCCCCATCACCTCAGAGATTCTCCCATCACAGCAGAGGTTCCTCCAACACATAAGTGGTCCTCCCAACACATCAGAGGATCCTCCCATTACATCAGAGATTCCCCCATCACCTCAGAGATTCTCCCATCACAGCAGAGGTTCCTCCAACACATACGTGGTCCTCCCAACACATCAGAGGATCCTCCCATCACATCAGAGGATCCTCCCATCACATCAGACATTCCCCCATTACATCAGAGGTTTGCCCATCACCTCAGAGGTTCCCCCATCACAGCAGAGGTTCCTCCAACACATAAGTGGTCCTCCCAACACATCAGAGAATCCTCCCAGCACATCAGAGGTTCCCCCATCACTGCAGAGGTTCCTCCCAGCACATCAGAGGGTCCTCCCATCACATCAGAGGTCCCTTCACTGCATCAGAGGTTCCTTCATTACATCAGAGGTTCCTCCATCACATCAGAGGTCCCTTCACTGCATCAGAGGTCCCTTCACTGCATCAGAGGTTCCCCCATCACATCAGAGGTCCCTTCACTGCATCAGAGGTCCCTTCACTGCATCAGAGGTTCCCCCATCACATCAGAGGTCCCTTCACTGCATCAGAGGTTCCTCCATTACATCAGAGGTTCCCCCATCACATCAGAGGTCCCTTTACTGCATCAGAGGTCCCTTCACTGCATCAGAAGTTCCTCCATTACATCAGAGGTTCCTCCATCACATCAGAGGTTCCCCCATCACATCAGAGGCTCCCCCATCACATCAGAGGCTCCCTTTCATATCAGAGGCCCCTCTTCATATAAGAGGCTCCCCATCCCCCCAGGAGACTCCCCTTCACATCAAAGTCACCCCATTATATCAGAAGCCCCCCATCACATTAGAAGTCCCCCATCGCGTCAGGAGACTCCCCTTCACATCAGTGTTTCCCCATCACACCAAAGGCCCTTGTTCATATTAGAGGCCCCCCTTAATATAGGAGACCCTGCTTCACATCAGAGTTCCACCATCACATCAGTGGCCCCATTCATATAAAAGACCCCCCCATCCGCTTAACGGTTCCCCATCGTGTCAAGAGACCCCCTCTTTTTGCGTCAGAGTTCCCCTCATCACCTTAGAGGTCCCCTATCATGTCAGGAGACCCCCCTTCACATCAGAGTTACCCCATTATATCAGAGGCCCCTATACCCTATCACCTTAGAGGCCCCCCACCATGTCAGGAGACCCTTCTTCATGTCAGAGTCACCCCTATACATCCCATTGTGAAGTCCCCCAATCAAACAGCCCCCCCCCCCCCCAGCACCTCCGCAACATCTCCAGAATTCGCCCCTTCCTGACTAATGGCACCACAAAGCAACTTATTCACTCCTCGATTATTTCCTGCCCTGACTACTGCAACTCTCTCCTTAATGGCCGACCCTTACACAAGCTACCCCCCTTCAGTCAATAGACAGTCAGAATGCTGCGGCTAGACTAATACACCTCTCTAACCAATCTGTGACTGCCGCCCCTCTCTGCCAATCCCATGGTCTAAAAAATTGGAGAAATGACTGCGTTAACCAAAATGTAACAAAAAAAAGCTGCTAACATTTAAACAAAGTCCAGACAAATGTGAAAAAACAAAGTGGAGCGCTAAGTAAATGACATAACAGCAATAAACTGGAATGATAAATGTGTATAAACATATACACAAGATTAGTGAACGTGCAAAAGTCCAATTTTTACTGATGCGAACAAAAAAGGAATTGTGAAATTTCAAATAAACATAAAAGAAAAGCACTAAAAAAAAGTGTCCATCTAGTACATAACTTGTGAATCCTCGATGGAATAAAGGGTGGTGCAAACGATATGTGACTGGCTGTGAAGCTGTAAGAGTAAAGGAATCCTCTATCAAAGGAATATAGATAGGTACTCTTACCGGATGCGGTGGACCCACCTACCAGCGATAGTGGGTCAGTCAGACTTGTGTAGGCCAAATGCCTCAGGGTTAGGGGTTTGCAGGAAGAGAATCACTCCAAACAGGGTAATTCCAGTCCTTGATGAAGTTGATCCAACCAAAGTTCCCAGATTCAAATGGCTCTCGATGAAGCATGGACCCATCACCCAATAGGGGAGCTGTCTCAATGGTGTTGATCCAACCAAAGTTCCCGGATTCAAATGGCTCTCGATGAAGCATGGACCCATCACCCAATAGGGGAGCTGTCTCAATGGTGTTGATCCAACCAAAGTTCCCGGATTCAAATGGCTCTCAATGAAGCATGGACCCATCACCCAATAGGGGAGCTGTCTTGAGGTTGATGGTATATACAGATAGGCTCAATGGAACCGGGGTAAGGATAAGAAAAAATGGAGAGGCGCCATATGGTGCAGGTCAAAAACTGAGAGGTTTCTATTTTAAACAGGACAATGCATCATAATAGATGAGTACAAAAATATACCGGTGATCACGAGTAGTAGAAGTATAAAAAGCGATGTGGGAAGCATGCGCAGCTACACTTTGTTTTTTCACATTTGTCTGGACTTTGTTTAAGAGTTTTCTCACAATCCCTTCATTGGCTTCCCCACCCCCCACCGTATAAAATTCAAAATGCTAACCACCACATACAAGGCCATCCACAACATCGCCCCCAGCTACATCACCAACCTCATCTGCAGATATCACCCAAATCATCCCCTCCACTCCTACCAGGACTTCCTGCTCTCTAGCTCCCTTGTTACCTCCTCCCATGCTCACCTTCAGGACTTCATAAATCCGATCAGCCCCTAACCTGTCCACCTTCAAGACTTCTCTAAAACCTCTCCCATGCTCTGGAACTCCCTGTCCCGGTATGTCCAATCAGCTCCTAACCTGTCCAACTTCAGGACTTCTCCAAAACCTTTCCCATCCTCTGGAACTCCCTGCCCCTGTATGTCCGATCAGCCCCTAACTTGTCCACCTTCAGGACTTCTTCAGAGCCTCCCCATCCTCTGGAACTCCCTGCCCCAGTATATCCGATCAGCCCCTAACCTGTCCACCTTCAGGAATTCTTCAGAGCCTCCCCATCCTCTGGAACTCCCTGACCCAGTATGTCCGATCAGCCCCTAACCTGTCCACCTTCAAGGCTTTTTCAGAGCCTCTCCCATCCTCTGGAACTCCCTGCCTCAGTATGTCCGATGAGCCCCTAACTTGTCCACCTTCAGGACTTCTCTAGAGCCTCCCCATCCTCTGGAACTCCCTGCCCCTGTATGTCCGATCAGCCCCTAACCTGTCCACCTTCAGGAATTCTTCAGAGCCTCCCCATCCTCTGGAACTCTCTGACCCAGTATGTCCGATCAGCCCCTAACTTGTCCACCTTCAGGACTTCTCTAGAGCCTCTCCCATCCTCTGGAACTCCCTGCCCCGGTATGTCTGATCAGCCCCTAACCTGTCCACCTCCTGGAGATCCCTGAAAAATCACTTATTCAGGAAAGCCTATCCCACGCCCACCTAACAACTGTCCCCGAGCCACCCACATCAAATAATTCCCTTTTGTACCACCACCCCCTCCCTTTAGAATGTAAGCTCAACGAGCCGGGTCCTCCTGTCTCTTCTGTATTGTATTGTAATTGTGCCGTCCCCCCCTCTACATTGTAAAGCGCTGCGTAAACTGTTGGTGCTATATAAATCATGTATAATAATAATAATAATATCACACTGTAGCTCCATCATAGAGCCAGTGATTGGTATGGTGCTGGTGGCCGGCCTGCCCATATCTTGACAACTCATGACACTGATCTAGAGCAGACCGGGCCCCCTGCTCGCAGCCCCCCCAGGGGAACGCCGACAGCACCGGAGTTTGAGAAGCACTGTCCTAGAATGCATTTCAGCTTCATATAACACAACACGAAGTGCTTAGAAAGCCGGTGACCTCTCTCTGCTGAATGGCATGTCAAGAATGGCGGGCGAGAGCTTAATGTTATTAGAGGTTTAACATTAACATTATTGGAGGTTTAACATTAACATCATGACATGCCGGCACGCTGCTAAGAATCACATTCACCCTCCAAAATATAAGTCGAGGTTTCCACTCCCCACCAATGGAGGGCTAGGGCTGCCGCTGAGCACAGCGCACCAACGCTACAAACAACAACAAGGAACCGCGGGCTATAGATCAGAATGTCATGCCAAGGGTTCCTGAAGGGTAAAAAGGCAGAGAAAGTACAACGCCAACCTTTTCCTGTTGGTTCAGTCTGCAGATAGCTGACGAGGTGGAATGGATTTCCATCCCAATAAACACATTCCATTCGTGTTTCATCTCTTTTCAACAATAAACCCCCCCCCCCCCCCCGATATTGAAAACACATTGCCATGTGGTGAAGGCGAGTTATCCCAATATAGAGAGGTCGGCGTTCTCTCCAATGTACCGGAGGGGAAGCAAGACCTCCCAATGAAGAAACGAGAGAAAGTTGTCACTAAGTGTAGAAAGCCCCTACCTAATGACTGGGAGGAGGGAAAGTCAACATAGTGCTCACCTATACCAGGGCGGGAGGTCTATATTAGGTAGAGAACCCATAAAGCGAGACACGTGATCTCCTCTACCACAAAACAAAGGCGATTGCCAGCAGAGAGACATTTTATTGAATGTTCCAGGTTGGTGATACGACCTAAATACTCATTAAGTGTGCCGGAAATGGAGACGAGGGAAAGATCTGAAGATTAAACCAACGGAAGGGGAGTCAATGTATCTCCTCCGTATCCACATGTGGATTGCAATTATTTTCCTTTTTGCATTTCCTGAAATTCTCCATTTAAAGTATCAACTCCAGTCCTATGTGTTGTAATCCTAATAGAAGAGGCATTCCTGATTTCATTATAACCCTACCCAAAACCCAACCGACCAATGTATTGCATGTGTAGATTTAAAGTGTATCTAACCTCCCAACCACCCAAGTAAATACATGAATGTGGCATCACCTCTCTTCTCACTGCAACACTCTCTATACTCCTAAGTATAGCACCCCCCCCCCCCCCCCACTCAACTCTCTACCTTGGTATGTAGCCCCCTCTCCTCCTCAGTATGACACCTACTCTGCTCTCCTCCATAGTATGGTACCCCCTTCTGTATTCTCCTCGGTATGGGAACCTCTCCCCACTCCGCGGTATTCCCCTCGGTATGGGAACCTCATCACACTCCACTCTCCTCCTCACTATGGCAACCTTACCCCACTCCACTCTTCTCAGTATGGCAACCTCTCCACACTCTGCTCTTCTCCTCAGTATGGCAACCTCTCCCTACTCAGCTCTTCTCCTCAGTATGGCAACCTTTCCCCACATAGCTCTTCTCCTCGGTATGGGAACCTCTCCCCACTCCGCTCTTCTCCTCAGTATGACAATCTCTCCCCACTCCGCTCTTCTCCTCAGTATGACAATCTCTCCCCACTCAGCTCTTCTCCTCAGTATGACAATCTCTCCCCACTCAGCTCTTCTCCTCAGTATGGCAACCTTTCCCCACATAGCTCTTCTCCTCGGTATGGGAACCTCTCCCCACTCCGCTCTTCTCCTCGGTATGGCAACCTCTCCCCACTCCGCTCTTCTCCTCAGTATAACACCTACTCTGCTCTCCTCCATAGTATGGTACCCCATACTGTATTCTCCCCACTCCGCTCTTCTCAGTATGACAATCTCTCCCCACTCAGCTCTTCTCAGTATGGCAACCTCTCCCCACTCAGCTCTTCTCCTTAGTATGGCAACCTTACCCCACTCCACTCTTCTCAGTATGGCAACCTCTCCCCACTCAGCTCTTCTCCTCAGTATGGCAACCTCTCCCCACTCAGCTCTTCTCCTCAGTGTGACAATCTCTCCCCACTCAGCTCTTCTCCTCAGTATGGCAACTTCTCCCCACTCAGCTCTTCTCCTCAGTATGGCAACCTCTCCGCACTCAGCTCTTCTCAGTATGACAACCTATCCCCACACTGCTCTTCTCCTCATTATGACATCTCCTTCTGCCACTCTACAAGACTCTGGTCCGGCCGCACCTGGAGTATACTGTCCAGTTCTGGGCACCAGTCCTCAGGAAGGATGTGCTGGAAATGGAGCGACTACAAAGAAGGGCAACAAAGCTGATAAAGGGTCTGGAGGATATTAGATATGAGGAAAGGTTGTGAGCTCTGAACTTATTCTCTCTGGAGAAGAGACGCCTGAGAGGGGATATGATTTCATTATATAAATACCGTATTGATGACATTTTTCAGTGAAAGGGAATTTAATAAGACACGCGACCATTCACTAAAATTAGAAGAAAAGAGGTTTATCCTTAAACTGCGTAGAGGGCTCTTTACTGTAAGAGCAGTTAGGATGTGGAAATTCCCTTCCACAGGCGGTGGTCTTAGCGGGGGGCATCGATAATTTAAAAAAACTATTAAATAAGCACAACATACAGGGATATACAATGTAATACTGACATATAATCTCACACATAGGTTGGACTTGATAGACTTGTGTTTTTTTTTGGAAATAGTATGAGGCCCAGTCTCATCTTCCTGGGGGTGAACACACTGATGGTGGGTGGTGCACACTAAGGTGGTGGACTCTACACATAGCCTTGTAATGGACCTTATGAAACTGCAATGACAACTTGACTCTGGTCATCCCGGGCCTCGGTTGTATATCTTATATGGCTCTAATATTTGGAATGTGGGCTCTTGGGCGACCTATCTGACTATCTAAACCTTTACCCCCCCCAGAAGAACCCTGTTCATTTTCTGGTCTCAGGGAACACTCTTGCCATGATTAGTTCATTGGGAGTCGTATGCTGTCCTTACAGTGATAGCTCGAATGCCACTTAAAAGATCATTGGTGTCATGGCTCTGCCAAGTGGTGATTAACCTGGGAATCGGCACCACCAGATGAAAGGTCAATCCACCACAGCTCAAGGAAGCTGTGAAGGAAGGTTCCATGGAATGCTGGTTGAGAGTGTCTGCTCTTGGGCAGCCTTTCTCAACCTTTTCAACACAGAGGAACCCTGGGAATAATTCTCCGGTCTTGGGGAACCCTGTGCTAAAAATTAAAAATCTACAACTCATCATACATTAGTGTGATGGTCAATGAGAAGAATGCTTCAAAGCCCTTGTACACACGGGTCGGACATTCCGACAACAAAATCCGTCGGATTTTGTCCGAAACTTGTGTTGCATACACACGGACAAAGTTTTTGGAAAATCCGATCGTACGTAACGTGATGACGTAATTTCGTTACGATGGGACTACGCTCAGGCTAGTAGCCAATAGCTTTGGTCTAAGAATTTGATCTGAGCATGCGTGGCACTTTGTCCGATCGGAATTCTCTACACACAGTCGGACAAAGTCCGATCGGATCATGTTGTCGGAAAGTTTTATAGCCCAGCTCTAAAACTTTGTCCGTCGGATATTCAGACGGAAGCAGTCTGATGGAACCCACACACAGTCGGATTATCCGACAACGCGGTCCTATCGGACATTTTCCATCGGAATGTCTGACAGTGTGTACAAGGGCGTACACTTGTGGTTGCTGGGATGAATTACCACCTTACAGATAACTAAAAAGATCAATGGTGTCCTTGAGAACTTACCTGAGAGGCAGAAATTGACCATTGCTCAGGGAACCCCTACCAACCTCTAGAGGAACCCAAGGAACCCTGGTTGAGAAACCCTGCTCTATCTAGGGTATCCAAGGGAAAGTGGGGTTGGGGGTATTATTTTGGAGTGTATTGTCTCCTGTATTTATTATCAGTTGTGTGGCCGGGTTATCTGTGAAGGAGAAGGCCTTGGAAGAGTTGATATAAGCGCTGATCTGGGCTGCCTCGTGATCTCAGTTTTTGTGTCTGGATAATACACCAAATGAGACTTCTCAGACACTGTATCCGTCATGGGAGAAGGATAGAAGCTTCTAGAATGTTAGGACCGGGGCACAGGGTAGCTGTGTCAATAATTAATGAGCTGCCTGCTTTGTATATAAATATTTACATACTGGAAGTGATTAGAAAGTGACTTACAGCAGGAGCAGAACCCAGTTAGGAAGTCTGGAATGAGGGAGATGGTGTGGAACGGGGAGGGTGGAATCTGTTCTGCAGGATAAGGTAGAGGAGGTGACCGATAACAAAGGAAGATAAGAACCAGCATAAAGAAGTGCAGACAATGCAAAATATGACTGAGAGGTCAGCGAGGAGAGAGTGCAGGATCCCAGAGGAGAGAGAGGGCAGGATCACAGAGGAGAGGGAGTGCAGGATCGCAGAGGAGAGAGGGGGCAGGATCACAGAGGAGAGAGAGGGCAGGATCACAGAGGAGAGAGAGTGCAGGATCACAGAGGAGAGAGAGTGCAGGATCACAGAGGAGAGAGAGTGCGGGATCACAGAGGAGAGAGAGTGCGGGATCACAGAGGAGAGAGAGGGCAGGATCACAGAGGAGAGAGGGGGCAGGATCACAGAGGAGAGAGAGGGCAGGATCCCAGAGGAGAGAGAGGGCAGGATCACAGAGGAGAGGGAGTGCAGGATCACAGAGGAGAGAGGGGACAGGATCACAGAGGAGAGAGAGGGCAGGATCACAGAGGAGAGAGAGGGCAGGATCACAGAGGAGAGGGAGTGCAGGATCACAGAGGAGAGAGGGGGCAGGATCACAGAGGAGAGAGAGGGCAGGATCACAGAGGAGAGAGAGTGCAGGATCACAGAGGAGAGAGAGGGCAGGATCACAGAGGAGAGAGGGGGCAGGATCACAGAGGAGAGAGAGGGCAGGATCACAGAGGGTAGAGAGTGCAGGATCAGAGGGGACAGAGTGCAGGATCACAGAGGAGAGAGAGGGCAGGATCAGAGGGGACAGAGTGCAGGATCAGAGGGGAGAGAGTGCAGGATCCCAGAGGAGAGAGAGTGCAGGATCAGAGGGGACAGAGTGCAGGATCAGAGGGGAGAGAGTGCAGGATCCCAGAGGAGAGAGAGTGCAGGATCAGAGGGGACAGAGTGCAGGATCCCAGAGGAGAGAGTGCAGGATCAGAGGGGAGAGAGTGCAGGATCACAGAGGAGAGAGAATACAGGATCACAAGGGGGGGGGGGGGAGAGTGCAGGATCGCAGAGGAGAGAGTGTAGGATCCCAAAGGAGAGAGAGTGCAGGATCAGAGGGGAGAGAGTGCAGGACCACAGAGGAGAGAGTGCAGGACCACAGAGGAGAGAGTGCAGGATCAGAGGGGAGAGAGTGCAGGATCACAGAGGAGAGAGTGCAGGATCCCAAAGGAGAGAATGTGCAGGATCAGAGGGGAGAGAGTGCAGGATCACAGAGGAGAGAGTGTAGGATCCCAAAGGAGAGAGAGTGCAGGATCAGAGGGGAGAGAGTGCAGGATCACAGAGGAGAGAGTGCAGGATCCCAAAGGAGAGAGAGTGCAGGATCACAGAGGAGAGAGTGTAGGATCCCAAAGGAGAGAGAGTGCAGGATCAGAGGGGAGAGAGTGCAGGATCACAGAGTCGGGAGAGTGCAGGATCACAGAGGAGAGAGTGTAGGATCCCAAAAGAGAGAGAGTGCAGGATCAGAGGGGAGAAAGTGCAGGATCACAGAGGAGAGAGTGCAGGATCACAGAGGAGAGAGAGGGCAGGATCAGAGGGGACAGAGTGCAGGATCAGAGGGGAGAGAGTGCAGGATCACAGAGGAGAGAAAGTGCAGGATCAGAGGGGACAGAGTGCAGGATCACAGAGGAGAGAGTGCAGGATCACAGAGGAGAGAGAGTGCAGGATCAGAGGGGAGAGAGAGTGCGGGATCACAGAGGAGAGAGAGGGCAGGATCACAGAGGAGAGAGAGTGCAGGATCACAGAGGAGAGAGAGGGCAGGATCACAGAGGAGAGAGGGGGCAGGATCACAGAGGAGAGAGAGGGCAGGATCACAGAGGGTAGAGAGTGCAGGATCAGAGGGGACAGAGTGCAGGATCTCAGAGGAGAGAGAGGGCAGGATCAGAGGGGACAGAGTGCAGGATCAGAGGGGAGAGAGTGCAGGATCACAGAGGAGAGAGAGTGCAGGATCACAGAGGAGAGAGAGTGCAGGATCAGAGGGGAGAGAGTGCAGGATCCCAGAGGAGAGAGAGTGCAGGATCAGAGGGGACAGAGTGCAGGATCAGAGGGGAGAGAGTGCAGGATCACAGAGGAGAGAGTGCAGGATCCCAGAGGAGAGAGAGTGCAGGATCAGAGGGGACAGAGTGCAGGATCCCAGAGGAGAGAGTGCAGGATCAGAGGGGAGAGAGTGCAGGATCACAGAGGAGAGAGAATACAGGATCACAAGGGGGGGGAGAGTGCAGGATCGCAGAGGAGAGAGTGTAGGATCCCAAAGGAGAGAGAGTGCAGGATCAGAGGGGAGAGAGTGCAGGATCACAGAGGAGAGAGTGCAGGACCACAGAGGAGAGAGTGCAGGATCAGAGGGGAGAGAGTGCAGGATCACAGAGGAGAGAGTGTAGGATCCCAAAGGAGAGAGAGTGCAGGATCAGAGGGGAGAGAGTGCAGGATCACAGAGGAGAGAGTGCAGGATCCCAAAGGAGAGAATGTGCAGGATCAGAGGGGAGAGAGTGCAGGATCAGAGGGGAGAGAGTGCAGGATCACAGAGGAGAGAGTGTAGGATCCCAAAGGAGAGAGAGTGCAGGATCAGAGGGGAGAGAGTGCAGGATCACAGTCGGGAGAGTGCAGGATCACAGAGGAGAGAGTGTAGGATCCCAAAAGAGAGAGAGTGCATGATCAGAGGGGAGAGAGTGCAGGATCACAGAGGAGAGAGTGCAGGATCACAGAGGAGAGAGAGGGCAGGATCAGAGGGGACAGAGTGCAGGATCAGAGGGGACAGAGTGCAGGATCAGAGGGGAGAGAGTGCAGGATCACAGAGGAGAGAGAGAGTGCAGGATCAGAGGGGACAGAGTGCAGGATCAGAGGGGAGAGAGTGCAGGATCACAGAGGAGAGAGTGTAGGATCCCAAAGGAGAGAGAGTGCAGGATCAGAGGGGAGAGAGTGCAGGATCACAGAGGAGAGAATGTAGGATCACAGAGGAGAGAATGTAGGATCACAGAGGAGAGAGAGTGCAGGATCAGAGGGGAGAGAGTGCAGGATCCCAGAGGAGAGAGAGTGCAGGGTCACAGAGGAGAGAATGTAGGATCACAGAGGAGAGAATTTAGGATCACAGAGGAGAGAGAGTGCAGGATCAGAGGGGAGAGAGTGTAGGATCACAGAGGAGAGAGTGTAGGATCAGAGGAGAGAGAGTGCAGGATCACAGAGAAGAGAGTGCAGGATCACAGAGGAGAGAGTGTAGGATCCCAAAGGAGAGAGAGTGCAGGATCAGAGGGGAGAGAGTGCAGGATCACAGAGGAGAGAATGTAGGATCACAGAGGAGAGAATGTAGGATCACAGAGGAGAGAGAGTGCAGGATCAGAGGGGAGAGAGTGCAGGATCCCAGAGGAGAGAGAGTGCAGGGTCACAGAGGAGAGAATGTAGGATCACAGAGGAGAGAATTTAGGATCACAGAGGAGAGAGAGTGCAGGATCAGAGGGGAGAGAGTGTAGGATCACAGAGGAGAGAGTGTAGGATCAGAGGGGAGAGAGTGCAGGATCACAGAGAAGAGAGTGCAGGATCACAGAGGAGAGAGTGTAGGATCACAGAGCAGAGAGAATGCAGGATCCCAGAGGAGAGAGAGTGCAGGGTCACAGAGGAGAGAATGTAGGATCACAGAGGAGAGAGAGTGCAGGATCAGAGGGGAGAGAGTGCAGGATCCCAGAGGAGAGAGTGTAGGATCACAGAGCAGAGAGAATGCAGGATCCCAGAGGAGAGAGAGTGCAGGATCACAGAGGAGAGAGTGCAGGATCACAGAGGAGAGAGTGTAGGATCACAGAGCAGAGAGAATGCAGGACCCAGAGGAGAGAGAGTGCAGGGTCACAGAGGAGAGAATGTAGGATCACAGAGGAGAGAGAGTGCAGGATCAGAGGGGAGAGAGTGCAGGATCCTAGAGGAGAGAGTGTAGGATCACAGAGCAGAGAGAATGCAGGATCCCAGAGGGGAGAGAGTGCAGGATCACAGAGGAGAGTGAGTGCAGGATCAGAGGAGAGAGAGTGTAGGATCACAGATGAGAGAGTGCAGGATCACAGATGAGAGAGTGCAGGATCACAGAGGAGAGAGTGTAGGATCACAGAGGAGAGAGTGCAGGATCCCAAAGGAGAGAGAGTGCATGATTAGAGGGGAGAGAGTGTGGGATCTCAGGGGAGAGAGTGCGGGATCTCAGAGGAGAGAGTGCGGGATCTCAGAGGAGAGAGTGCGGGATCTCAGAGGAGAGAGTGCAGGGTCACAGAGGAGAGAGTGTAGGATCACAGAGGAGAGAGAGTGCAGGGTCACAGAGGAGAGAGTGCAGGATCCCAAAGGAGAGAGAGTGCATGATCAGAGGAGAGAGAGTGCAGGATCCCAAAGGAGAGAGAGTGCATGATCAGAGGGGAGAGAGTGCAGGATCACAGAGTACAGAGTGCAGGATCCCAAAGGAGAGAGAGTGCATGATTAGAGGGGAGAGAGTGTGGGATCTCAGGGGAGAGAGTGCGGGATCTCAGGGGAGAGAGTGCGGGATCTCAGAGGAGATAGTGCGGGATCTCAGAGGAGAGAGTGCGGGATCTCAGAGGAGAGAGTGCGGGATCTCAGAGGAGAGAGTGCAGGGTCACAGAGGAGAGAGTGCAGGATCCCAAAGGAGAGAGAGTGCATGATCAGAGGGGAGAGAGTGCAGGATCACAGAGGACAGAGTGCAGGATCCCAAAGGAGAGAGAGTGCATGATTAGAGGGGAGAGAGTGCGGGATCTCAGAGGAGAGAGTGCGGGATCTCAGAGGAGAGAGTGCAGGATCTCAGAGGAGAGAGTGCAGGGTCACAGAGGAGAGAGTGCAGGATCCCAAAGGAGAGAGAGTGCATGATTAGAGGGGAGAGAGTGTGGGATCTCAGGGGAGAGAGTGCGGGATCTCAGAGGAGAGAGTGCGGGATCTCAGAGGAGAGAGTGCGGGATCTCAGAGGAGAGAGTGCGGGGTCACAGAGGAGAGAGTGTAGGATCAAAGAGGAGAGAGTGCAGGATCACAGAGGAGAGTGAGTGCAGGATCAGAGGAGAGAGAGTGTAGGATCACAGATGAGAGAGTGCAGGATCACAGATGAGAGAGTGCAGGATCACAGATGAGAGAGTGCAGGATCACAGAGGAGAGAGTGCAGGATCACAGAGGAGAGAGTGCAGGATCCCAAAGGAGAGAGAGTGCATGATTAGAGGGGAGAGAGTGTGGGATCTCAGGGGAGAGAGTGCGGGATCTCAGAGGAGATAGTGCGGGATCTCAGAGGAGAGAGTGCAGGGTCACAGAGGAGAGAGTGCAGGATCCCAAAGGAGAGAGAGTGCATGATTAGAGGGGAGAGAGTGTGGGATCTCAGAGGAGAGAGTGCGGGATCTCAGAGGAGAGAGTGCGGGATCTCAGAGGAGAGAGTGCGGGATCTCAGAGGAGAGAGAGTGCAGGATCCCAAAGGAGAGAGAGTGCATGATTAGAGGGGAGAGAGTGTGGGATCTCAGGGGAGAGAGTGCGGGATCTCAGAGGAGATAGTGCGGGATCTCAGAGGAGAGAGTGCAGGGTCACAGAGGAGAGAGTGCGGGATCTCAGAGGAGAGAGTGCGGGATCTCAGAGGAGAGAGTGCGGGATCTCAGAGGAGAGAGTGCAGGGTCACAGAGGAGAGAGTGCGGGATCACACTTGTCATCCTGTCTGGGCGTTCAGAATTGGATGAATAATGTCATGCAGGGGGACACTTGTGATTATTGGATTGTTGTCAGATGTCGGATTAGAGAGTGTTCAGGATCAGATATTCTCCTCACTACTCTGCTGGATGAGGAGAGGGATGAGGGTGGAAAGAAAAGTACAGGACAGAGATAACACTCTCCTGACCTATACTCTTCTATACCCTCCTAATCTATACTTTACTATACTTTCCTAATCTACACTCTTCTGATCAATACACTTCTGTACTCTCCAGATCTATATACTCTTATATACTCTCCTAATCAATACTTTTCTATACTCTCCTGATCAATCCTCAGGTACACTCTTCTATACTCTCCTAATCAATTCTCTTTTTATACTCTCCTGATCAATCCTCAGGTACACTCTTCTATACTCTCCTAATCTATACTCTTCTATACTCTCCTGATCAATACTCAGGTACACTCTTCTATACTCTCCTAATCAATACTCTTCTATACTCTCCTGATCAATACTCTCCTGATCTATACTCTTCTATTCTCCTGATCAATGCTTTTCTATACTATCCTGGCCTACAGTCTTTTTTTTATACTCTACTGATCATTACTCATCTACACTCTCCTAATCAATACTCTGCTGATCAATACTCAGGTACACTCTTCTATACTCTCCTGATCAATGCTCGTCTATAGTCTCCTAATCAATACTCTTCTACACTTTCCTGACCTATACTCTTCTATACTTTCCTGATCTATATGCTTCTATACTCTCTTAATCAATACTCATCTACAATCTTCTACACTCTCCTAACCAATACTCTTTTTATACTCTCCTGATCAATACTCAGGTACACTCTTCTACGTTCTCCTGATCTATACTCTTCCATACTCCCCTGATCAATACTTATATATACTCTCCTGATCTATGATCTTCTATACTCTCCTGATCAATACATTTATATACTCTCATGACCTATACTCTTCTATACTGCGCTGGAGCAGGAGAGGAAAAAAGGATCGATGGGGAAGTGAGGAGTACAAAGTGATCCTCCTCTCCCGATCTGCACTCTGCCGTGGAAACTATTGTTGTCCCTGAATGTTTCAGAACGAACACTCCGTCCCCGGATGGTGGGATGTGGAGGGTACTATATATAGTGTGTAGTGTAGAGTATATAATACTTTATAGCACAGAGTATTGTTTGGTGTATGTATTGCATTGTGTAGTATAGAATGGTGTATAGTATATTGTATAGTATAGAGTGTTTTGTATTGTAGTATAGTGTAGTATAATATTTTGGGTATTGCAGGGTATTATTTAGTATATTATAGTATATTGTAGTATTTTTTATATTGTATAGCGTATTGTAGTATATTTTATAGAGTATATTATAGTTTATTGTAGTATATTATATAGGGTCTGGTATAGTATAGCGTTTTCTTTTTTTATAGAGTATAATATTGTAGTAAAGCGTTTTGTTACCTGTGTCCCCTGCGATGGGTTTCCCCCTCCTCTGCTCCTCTTCAGCTCAGTCTTGTTGGAGAAGATCCCAGCATGTCCCAGCAGACTGTCCGGGTGAGTGCCTAGGCACAGCTCGGTCTTCTAGGCACAGCTCGGTCTTCTAGGCACAGCTCGGTCTTCTAGGCACAGCTTGGTCTTCTAGGCTCAGCTCCGTCTTCTGGCTCGCAGAGGAGTCTCCTACTTAGAAGAGTGCTCTGGGCAGACTGGAGCTGGTACATAGGTTCAGCTTCTGGGATGGAGAAGAGAGCCCTGGAGGTTGGGCTAAACATTAACCATGTGTGGAGCAGACTGATCAGAGGACCCAAAGTGAGAGAGGAGCTTGCATCACATCGCAGCCTGTCCCCGCAGAACAAATGTGGAGTTGTTTAGAGAAGTTAGAAATAGTCATACAGAATGGATCATTTTCCTGCAGACAAAGTCGCCATCTGGAGGATCGCCAGCAGTAATGGATTTGTGGTTTCTTCACAGTACTGGGCTGAAACCACAGAGTCCATATCGATGAGTCTGAGCGGAGCCCATATCGATGAGTCTGAGTGGAGCCCATAGCGATGAGTGTGAGTGGAGCCCATAGCGATGAGTGTGAGCGGAGCCCATATCGATGAGTCTGAGAGGAGCCCATATCAATGAGTGTAAGCAGAGCCCGTATCGATGAGTCTGAGCGGAGCCCGTATCGATGAGTCTGAGCGGAGCCCGTATCAATGAGTCTGAGCAGAGCCCATAGCGATGAGTCTGAGAGGAGCCCATATCGATGAGTGTGAGCAGAGCCCGTATCGATGAGTCTGAGCGGAGCCCATAGCGATGAGTCTGAGAGGAGCCCATATCGAGGAGTGTGAGCAGAGCCTGTATCGATGAGTCTGAGCAGAGCCCATAGCGATGAGTCTGAGAGGAGCCCATATCGATGAGTGTGAGCAGAGCCCGTATCGATGAGTCTGAGCGGAGCCCATAGCGATGAGTCTGAGAGGAGCCCATATCGAGGAGTGTGAGCAGAGCCTGTATCGATGAGTCTGAGAGGAGCCCATATCGAGGAGTGTGAGCAGAGCCCGTATCGATGAGTCTGAGCGGAGCCCGTATCGATGAGTCTGAGCGGAGCCCGTATCAATGAGTCTGAGCAGAGCCCATAGCGATGAGTCTGAGAGGAGCCCATATCGATGAGTGTGAGCAGAGCCCGTATCGATGAGTCTGAGAGGAGCCCATATCGAGGAGTGTGAGCAGAGCCCGTATCGATGAGTCTGAGCGGAGCCCGTATCGATGAGTCTGAGCGGAGTCCGTAGCGATGAGTCTGAGCGGAGTCCATAGCGATGAGTCTGAGCGGAGTCCATATCGATGAGTCTGAGAGGAGCCCATAGCGATGAGTGTGAGCGGAGCCCATATCGATGAGTCTGAGAGGAGCCCATATCGATGAGTCTGAGAGGAGCCCATAGCGATGAGTCTGAGCGGAGCCCATAGCGATGAGTCTGAGCGGAGCCCATACCGATGAGTCTGAGCGGAGCCCATAGCGATGAGTCTGAGCGGAGCCCATAGCGATGAGTCTGAGCGGAGCCCATAGCGATGAGTCTGAGCGGAGCCCATAGCTATGAGTCTGAGCGGAGCCCATAGCTATGAGTCTGAGCGGAGCCCGTAGCTAAGAGTATGAGCGGAGCCCGTAGCGATGAGTCTGAGCGGAGCCTGTATCGATGAGTCTGAGTGGAGCCCATAGCTATGAGTCTGAGCAGAGTCCGTAGCGATGAGTCTGAGCGGAGTCCATAGCTATGAGTCTGAGCGGAGTCCATAGCTATGAGTCTGAGCGGAGCACGTAGCGATGAGTCTGAGCGGAGCCTGTATCGATGAGTCTGAGCAGAGCCCATGGCGATGAGTCTGAGCGGAGCCCATGGCGATGAGTCTGAGCGGAGCCCATGGCGATGAGTCTGAGCGGAGCCCATAGCTATGAGTCTGAGCGGAGCCCGTAGCTAAGAGTATGAGCGGAGCCCGTAGCGATGAGTCTGAGCGGAGCCTGTATCGATGAGTCTGAGTGGAGCCCATAGCTATGAGTCTGAGCAGAGTCCGTAGCGATGAGTCTGAGCGGAGCCCATAGCTATGAGTCTGAGCGGAGTCCATAGCTATGAGTCTGAGCGGAGCACGTAGCGATGAGTCTGAGCGGAGCCTGTATCGATGAGTCTGAGCAGAGCCCATGGCGATGAGTCTGAGCGGAGCCCATGGCGATGAGTCTGAGCGGAGCCCATGGCGATGAGTCTGAGCGGAGCCCATGGCGATGAGTCTGAGCGGAGCCCATGAGTCTGAGCGGAGTCCATAGCAATGAGTCTGAGCGGAGCCCATAGCGATGAGTCTGAGCGGAGCCCATAATGATCAGCCTGAGCGGGGTCCATAGTGATGAGTCTGTGATGAGTCTGAGACGAGCCCATAGTGATGAGTCTAAGCGGAGCCCATAGGGATGAGTCTGAGAGGGGCCCATAGGGATGTGTCTGAGCGAAGCCCATAGTGATGAGTCTGAGCAGAGCCCATAGTGATGAGCCTTAGCGAAGACCATGGTGATGAGTCTGAGCGGAGCCTGTAATGATGAGCCTGAGCCGAGCCCGTAGTGATGAGTCTGAGCGGAGCCCATAGTGATGAGTCTGAGCGGAGCCCATAGTGATGAGTCTGAGCGGAGCCCATAATGAGGAGTCTGAACGGAGCCCATAATGATGAGCCTGAGTGGAGTCCATAGTGATGAGTCTGAGCGGAGCCCATAGTGATAAGTCTGAGCGGAATCCATAGTGATGAGTCTGAGCGGAGTCCATAGTGATGAGTCTGAGCGGAGCCCATAGTGATGAGTCTGAGCGGAGCCCATAGTGATGAGTCTGAGCGGAGCCCATAGTGATGAGTCTGAGCGGAGCCCATAGTGATGAGTCTGAGTGGAGCCCATAGTGATGAGTCTGAGCGGAACCCATAGTAAAGAGTCTGAGCAGAGTGATGAGCTTGAGCGAAGACCATAGTGATGAACCTGAGCGAAGACCATGGTGATGAGTCTGAGCGGGGCCTGTAATGATGAGCCGAGCCGAGCCCATAGTGATGATTCTGAGCGGAGTCCATAGTGATGAGCCTGAGCCGAGCCCATAGTGATAAGTCTGAGAGGAGCCCATAGTGATGAGTCTGAGCTGAGCCCATAGTGATGAGTCTGAGCGGAGTCCATAATGATGAGTCTGAGCGGAGCCCATAATGATGAGCCTGAGCCGAGCCCATAGTGATGAGTCTGAGCTGAGCCCATAATGATGAGCCTGAGAGGAGCCCATAATGATGAGCCTGAGCAGAGCCCATAATGATGAGCCTGAGCGGAGCCCATAATGATCAGCCTGAGCGGGGTCCATAGTGATGAGTCTGTGATGAGTCTGAGACGAGCCCATAGTGATGAGTCTAAGCGGAGCCCATAGGGATGTGTCTGAGCGGAGCCCATAGTGATGAGTCTGAGCGGAGCCCATAGTGATGAGTCTGCGCGGAGCCCATAATGATGAGCCTGAGAGGAGTCCATAGTGATGAGTCTGAGCGGAGCCCATAGAGATGAGTCTGAGCGGAGTCCATAGCGATGAGTCTGAGCGGAGCCCGTGGTGACGAGTCTGAGCGGAGCCCGTGGTGAAGAGTCTGAGCGGAGCCCGTGGTGACGAGTCTGAGCGGAGCCCGTGGTGACGAGTCTGAGCGGAGCCCGTGGTGACGAGTCTGAGCCGAGCCCGTGGTGACGAGTCTGAGCCGAGCCCGTGGTGACGAGTCTGAGCCGAGCCCGTGGTGACGAGTCTGAGCGGAGCCCATAGTGAAGAGTCTGAGCGGAGCCCGTGGTGACGAGTCTGAGCGGAGCCCGTGGTGACGAGTCTGAGCGGAGCCCGTGGTGAAGAGTCTGAGCGGAGCCCGTGGTGACGAGTCTGAGCGGAGCCCGTGGTGACGAGTCTGAGCGGAGCCCGTGGTGACGAGTCTGAGCGGAGCCCGTGGTGACGAGTCTGAGCGGAGCCCGTGGTGACGAGTCTGAGCGGAGCCCGTGGTGACGAGTCTGAGCGGAGCCCGTGGTGACGAGTCTGATCAGGGCCCTGGGAAGGATTACACAGACTGGAATGTTGCTGGGAGTGATCAGAGTGTGGTAGGAATGCGGTGTTGAGTGTCCGGAGTGGACATCCTGGAGTGGGCGCTGTGCAGCGTGCAGAACGACATACATGGATGTGACAGTTGTATGAAAATGTGGATATTATTTGGGGCCACGGACTGCATGCCCATTGTGCCTTGGCAACTGGGGAGAGGGCCTTGTTTGAAGGAGGAATGAGGACAGAGGTCACAATACTAGTAGTCGCCTCCTAATGGGGGCCTCTGGACATATATAGGCCTATACCGATCTTACATACAACCTGGTGCATCTAGGGATTGTGGAGCAGCATAGTAATTACTACACACTTCTAAGCCCCTGTACACACGGTCGGAGATTCTGCCAACCAAATCCGTCGGATTTTGTCCCTCAGATTTAGTCTCACGGATTGTGTCCGAAACTGTTGCATACACACGGGTCGGACCAAGTTGTCGAAAAATCCGATCGTTCAGAACGTGATGACGTAATTTCGTTACGATGGGACTACATTCAGGCTAGTAGCCAATAGCTTTGATGTAGGAATTTGATCTGAGCATGCGTGGCACTTTGTCCGATCGGAATTCTCTACACATGATCGGATTACGTCCGGCCCAGTTGGTCGGGAAATATTTCCAACATGTTGGAAAATTGGGTCCGACGGATATTCGGACAGAATCAGTCCGATGCAGACCACACACAGTCAGATTATCTGACGACGCGTTCCGATAAGACGCATTCCGACAGATTCTCCGACCGTGTGTACGCGGCATAAGATTTGCCAACTGTCCTGCAAGGTAGAATCCTGGAGTGATTCCCCCTTATTTGCACACAATTCGGCCCACTACCTGTTGGCAGCTCTGTGTTGATTGAGGTCTGCAGGCCCACTCTGCCCCTTCCAGGCCTAATTTGAGAAGATTTGTCCCACTATTGATCACTGTCATTAAGGCTGGGTTCACACCGCTGCGGGGGGAGATCCGGATGTGATTCGCACAGCAAATCACATCCGATCTCCGTAGCACTGCGAGTTCAGCCATACAGATAGTATGGCTGAACTCGCAGCTGTCCCGCAGCAAACTCGCACAGGACCCTTTTTTGGGTCCGCAACGGAATCGGATCGCATGGGGGTTCACACCATGCGATCCGATTCCTGTGCGAGTCGGCAGATCGCACTGCGATATGCCGACGGATCTGGGGGTGTCATTAACATAACATTGACACCCCCAGCCGTCCGCATAGGGCAGTGTGAACTGCCGGCGGGAGGTGAGCGATGCGGGAAAACGCCGCGGATTCGCGGCGTTCCCGCATCGCAATAGTGTGAACCTAGCCTAATATGGAGTTCCCCCTCTTTGTGGCAGTAACATTTTGGTGGGTGTCTGTGGGAATTTGTACCTATTTGTGAGGTCAGGTGCTAGGGTTGCCACCTGTACGGTTTTCTCCCGGAACAGTCCGGTTTTTTAATGATGTGTTCGGGTTTACTTCTGCCCCAGACCCGGACACATCATTCACCCGGACTGCACAGAGAGTGACGAGTCTCCCCTCTCCCTTGGATCAGCAGAGCAGAGTGTCAGTGTATCAAAGCTCCTCCCCTCCTCCTCCTTCTCGTTCTGTACACACAGGGGGAGGAGGGGAGCAGGGATGCCCCGATATCAGGTCTGTAGAAAGTTTTTGTTATGTTCTGTAGAGGGAGGGGGAGAGGGCAGCTGGAAAGGAGGACAAGGTAGAAAATATGTGGAGTGATCAAGAGGTTAGGATATGTGCTGGGGGGGGGGGGGGTGGCTTTGGCAGGTGGAAGATATGCTAGAAGTGTGGATTGGATTTCAAATCTGACAACCTCTCCTTGCACTCTCTTCCTTCCCAAAGGACCCCTCCAGCACAATTCCTACCCTCACCCCTCCCCCTTGCACTGGCCCTCTTCTCTCACAAAGTGCCCTCCCCCAGCACATATCTGACACCCTCAAGCGCCCCCAGCACATATGGGCACAGAGGCTGTATGATTGGCACACAGGCTTAATATGATGGGCACAGAGTCTGTATGATTGACACAGTGGCTGCATGATGGGCACAGAGGCTGCATATGATGGGCACAGTGGCTGTATGATGGGAACAGAGGCTGCATATGATGGGCACAGTGGCTGTATGATGGGAACAGGCTGCATATGATGGGCACAGGCTGCATATGATGGGCACAGAGGCTGCATATGATGGGCACAGTGGCTGTATGATGGGAACAGGCTGCATATGATGGGCACAGGCTGCATATGATGGGTACAGAGGCTGCATACGATGGGTGCAGTGGCTGCATACAATGGGGCACAGTGAGGTTGCAATTGATGGCTTTTTTTCAGAATTTTTTGCTTTGTTTGTGCCCCCCTCCCCCCCCATAAAATTTTGAGCACCAGCCGCCACTGCCCCCCAGCACATATCTAACTCTTCCCCACCCCCCTGCTAGCATTCGCCCTCTCCCCAGGACATATCTGACCCCTGCATTCTGTGCAGAACACTTACAATTCAGCAACGCACACCGTTTGCTGCGGCGCGCTATGCGCCACATTACTACTCTCTTTCAGGCCACCAAAAGTGTCCCAGGTCTTTTTACAATCTTATAGCATATACCCCCCCCCCCCCCCAAAAAAAAAATGCCTCCGCTAAAGTGTTCGGGTTTGGCTTGAAGAAAAGGCGGCAACCCTGTCAGGTACTGATGTTAGGTGAGAAGACCCGGCTTACATGTTGGGCCTCAAATTGGGCACCAGAAAAAAGGCCTGGCTCCCAGTTGGTAATTCAATTCATCCCAAAGGTGTTCAGTAGGGTTGAGGTCAGGGCTTTGTGCAGGACACTGGAGTTCCTCAACACCAAACTGGTTACTCCATGTCTTTTTTGGAGCTGACTTTGTACACATTTGGGGCACAGTCATGCTGGAACAGAAAAGGGCCTTCACCAAACTGTTACCACAAGGTTCAAAGAGCACAAGTGTCTATAAAAAGAGTCCCATAGGCCTAAGTCAACCAAGGCCCTATGAAAGAATTGTTGGTCTCGTTGTTCATTCACATTTCTCTGGAGGTTCTCAAGACACTCGAGTTCCTTCATACCCAACTATCAAACTATCACGTAACTGTTAGCAGAGCCTGATACGATGAGGAAGTACACCTCTGGCTCGGGACCCTGATAGTATAGACAGGAGGTGCAGGCGTACAGAGTGGCATGAGTGCCTGTAAGTCTTGCTATCAGCAGGCCAGGAGTCTATGCTGGCAGTGGGCAGGTAAAGTTGTCAGATGGCTCCAGTAAGCAGGCGAGCAGGTAGGCAGCTGGTACTGGCAACAGCAGACAGAGAAGCAGAGTCAGACAGGCTGGGTTATACACACACACAGGATAGATCGGGTACAGGACACAGGCTGGAGCATGGTCAGGAACTGATTAGAGAAGCAGAAGCCAATTCAGCAAACAGAAGTGGAGGTCAGCAGACAAGCTGAGGTCAGTGCAGGCAGAGTTTAAAGAGTAGTCAAGACAAGCCGGGTCAGCAACTGGAATCAGGATACAGAATCACAGGTTCCACAGGAGGCTAAAGACAAAGCAGCACTGATTTTGAGCACTGGCTGAGTTTGGATAGCCCGTTTGTTGCCAACATCTGTCACCTGTGCATGTGAGCACTGGCACGCATGGGAATGCGCGAGTTCACCTGTGTGTGCATGAGTATGTGCATATGCATTCGCCAGTGCCCAAATCCTACGAGTACACGAAAGGGAACATGTGTTAGCCTGTGCACAGAAGTCCATCCAGAGGAGTTATCTATTGGCAAGCCTTTCCTTACACAAACCATGGCTTTATGGAGTTGCCCATTTTGCATCTACAACATCCTCCACTCTTCTCTGAAGACTTTCCACAAGAGGGTGTCTGTAGGAATTTGTGCCCAGTTCTGAGGTCAGGTACTGATGTTGGATGAGAAAACCTGGCTCACTTGCATTCCAATTCATCCCAAAGGTGTTCAGTAGGGATGAGGTCAGGGCTCTGTGCAGAACACTCAAGTTCCTCCACACCAAACTGGTCACACCATGTCTTAATGGAACGGCTTTGTACACATGGGGGAGCACAGTCATGTCGAAACAGAAAAGGGTCTTCCCCAAACTGTTACCACAAGGTTGGAAGAGCACAATTGTCTACAATGTCTTTGTATGATGGAATATTACCAGGACCTTCACTGGAGACACCACAACTCCATCATCTAGATGGGTGGCCTCATGGTGAATCAATTTTGAGTAAAATTACCCTGTTAGATTTTCTGATGTGTGCTTTACATGCGTAGTTACCATTAATGTTAGAGATTTTCTTAGTTATGAGCCTGCAAGGACATGACTGATGTTGGATAAGAAGATCTGGCTCACAATTGGCATTCCGATTCATCGCAAATGTTTTTTATAGTAGGGATGAGGTCAGGGCTCTGTGCAGGACACTCAAGTTCCTCCACATGAAACTGGTCATACCTTGTCTTTATGGAGCTGGCTCCACTCTTCCGGGAAGGCTACCTGCAAGATTTTGGAGGTTGTCTGTGGAAATTTGTTCCCATTTGTGAGGTCAGATACTGAATTTGGATAAGAAGACTTGGCTCACATGTTGGGGTTCCAATCCACCCCTAAGGTGTTCAGTAGGGATGAGCTCAGGGCTCTGTACAGGACACTCAAGTTCCTCCACACCAAACTGGTCACACCATGTCTTTATGGAGCTGGCCTTGTACGCAGGTGGGACACAGTCATGTTGGAACAGAAAAGTGTCTTCACTGAACTGTTACCACAAGGATGGAAGAGTACAATTGTCTACAACGTCTTTGTATGATGGAGAATTACCAGGACCCTTCCCTGCAGACACCTGAGCTCCATCATTGGGGGGGAGGGGCACGAAATCCACCCATTTACTGATGTTCTACGTCTGCCTATTTATAAATGAATGAATTATTGGTAGACATAGTATGAAGAGCCAGTCCCACAGGCACGTTGTTCATGTGATCACGGCTTTGTTGTGTGTGTGTGTGTTGACACATCTTCCATATGTCCTCACTCGTGTGTGCCCATGTTTGTCTGTCCATGTTTGTGTGCCCATGTTTGTCTGTCCATGTTTGTGTGCCCATGTTTGTCTGTCCATGTTCGTGTGCCCATGTTTGTCTGTCCATGTTCGTGTGCCCATGTTTGTCTGTCCATGTTTGTCTGTCCATGTTTGTCTGTCCATGTTTGTGTGCCCATGTTTGTCTGTCCATGTTCGTGTGCCCATGTTTGTCTGTCCATGTTTGTGTGCCCATGTTTGTCTGTCCATGTTTGTGTGCCCATGTTTGTCTGTCCATGTTCGTGTGCCCATGTTTGTCTGTCCATGTTTGTGTGCCCATGTTTGTGTGCCCATGTTTGTGTGCCCATGTTTGTCTGTCCATGTTCGTGTGCCCATGTTTGTCTGTCCATGTTCGTGTGCCCATGTTTGTCTGTCCATGTTTGTGTGCCCATGTTTGTCTGTCCATGTTCGTGTGCCCATGTTTGTCTGTCCATGTTTGTGTGCCCATGTGGAGGGCCTTCCCCCTCCTTTTTTTTTTTTTATCCCATATCATAATAATGAATTATAATTGTGGTCCCGGTGCTCGGGTCCTCGGGTCCAGCCTGGGACAGTCTCATCTGGTTCCAGCCAACACTCTAATCTCCCTTATCTCCCATAGAGAGATAGCCGGGAAATTACGGGCAAAGGAAGATGGGAGAAGGGACAGTTACCAGGAGACTCGGGGAAGTCAAACACTGACAAGTTCATAGCTATAGATAATTGGTCTTATCAGTGTGACCTGACCAGTCTGTCCTGTACTCATCTGCTGCACGTTACACATCCGGCCTGGAAACCTGCGTGGTGCTGCAACCTCCTCATAGCACGACTTCAGTCACTGCTTTCATTATTAAAGAAGTATAAATACAATAATGTGAACTAATGTCACTGGTGTAAAAAAAAAAAATATAAATAAAAAATATATATTTACAAAGTTGATCTGCTGCAGTTAGGATAATCCTATACCTTGTATAGGGAGGGATGTATTCAAATGGTGTAACTGCGCTAATCCAAACAAACCGGCTTCAGGAAGCTTCCTGATGATGCATGTGTGTATGCGAAACGCGTAGAGATTTCTGGTTAATTATGGATTTCCCTTCCTATCACTAACCCGAGCCCAAACGAGTCTTGGAGGGCAAGCCGGGAACGAGGAACGAAACAGCGCAACCGAGCCCGATAACAGAAAGCTGGACAGACTCAGTGCCAGTCTAAGGCACTATAAAATGCGACTGAGCATTGTTTATGTGTGTTTTTACTGGCTACAAATAAATCTCTTTTATAAACACGCTGCGCAACAATAAATATTTCATTCTTATGAGATACCAATGTTGGGCATGAAGGATTAAGGAACGTCTAATGGCTAACTAACTGGAGGAACGCCAGAATAGTGGAGTGCTTATCCCTATATGAACCAAAGCCAAAGCTTTTTCTAGGCTTTGGTGAATGACCATTTCAGAAGGTGGGGGTGGCACAAGAAGTGGTGAAAAGTCATGGTAATTCACCACGGATGAGATTTGAAGCACATGAGCACTTTGAACATACATGTTAAATGGCAATGGACGATTGAGATAAATATTATGTGTCTACGGTTTAAAATTGTGATTCTTTTCTGATTGCACTTTATAATAATTGGCACTTTTATTGTCACGTTGCACTTTAAAGAGTTATGTTGGCACATAAAATATAAAGGTATAAACACCGTGTTAGTGTTAATAGTATATAAGCATTTGTTTGGATTAGCGCAGTTAAACCGTTTGAATATATGAATACAGTAAACCTTTATATGCACCTCCATGGTGCTGCTGTCCCACACGTCAACTCTAAGACCGAGAACTGAGAGATCACATGGCCGCTGATCGCTCAGCTCTCAGCCTGCTCAGAACGGAGAGCAACCACTGGAGTGCCGGGCTGTGGTGGGGGCTGGTGCTGAGAGGCGGAGCCATCGCTCAAGCAGGCAGCCGGGTGGATCCTGACAATATCGCTGGGATATTTCCAAATCGTAGGGTTGCTCTGCCTCATCAGCTGACAGCAGGCCATAGCCCAATATAAATTGATTCTGGGTCACTAGACAATAACAGTAATGCCCCGTACACACGATCGGACTATCTGGCGGACTTGGTCCGGCGGACCAGAGTCCGCCGGACAATCTGCCCGTGTGTGGGCTCCGGCGGACTTAGATAGAAGTTTTGACTCAAAATTGTCTGCCGGACTTTTGAAATGAATGTACTTGCCCGCACACGGAGAAAAGTCAGTTCATTTTGAACGCAGCTCTAGGTAGACGGGACTAACAAAGGAGGTCAGTGTTGCTGCCTCCATCGGTGAGATTGACACCTCGCCGGCCCCGTCACCTGGTATGGACTTAAAGGGGAAGCCCTACACCGAAAAAAGAAGAACCGAAGATGGAAGGAGAGGCGGCGGCGACAGAAGACCGGGCCACCGCTAGTAAAAGAGCCATAGGAAGAAAGCGGAGGCCTGGCAAGAAGAACCAAAGAGGGGGACAAGACCCCCAAAGAGGGGGACAAGACCCCCCCAAAGTCGGAAGAAGACCCCCGGGCATCGGCAGCAATGAAGAAGAAAGCCGGGCTCCTCCGCTAGTAAAAGAGCTAGCAGAAGATAGCGGAGGAGTCCAGCGAGAAGACCCCATGCCGGAAGACCACCGGAGCTGTGCAATAAATTATTTTAAAACCTTGTGTTGTGTTTTTTTTACACTTTTTTTTCACCAGGTGAATGGGTAGGGGTACATTGTACCCCATACTCATTCACATAGGGTGGGGGGCCGGTATCTGGGGGCCCCTTATTAAAGGGGGCTTCCGGATTACAATAAGACCCCGACAACCAACGGCCAGGGTTTTCGGGAAGAGGCCCTTGTCCTCATCAACATGGGGACAAGGTGCTTTGGGGTGGGGGGGCCGCACCAAAGCTCCCCCCCCATGTTGAGGGCACGCGGCCTGGTATGGCTCAGAAGGGGGGGCGCTCTCTTGTCCCCACTCCCTTTCCTGACCGGCCAGGCTGCGTGCTCAGATAAGGGTCTGATATGGACTTGGGGGGGACCCCCACGCTGTTTTGTTCAGCTTAGGGGTTCTCCTTTAAGTCCATAGCAGGTGACGGGGCCAGATACATGTCAATCTCGCCTCCGAAGGCGGCGACATTGACTTCCTTCGCTAGTCCCGTCTACCTGGAGCCGCGTTCAAAATGAACGGACTTTCTTCCGTGTGTGAGCAAGTCCATTAATTTCAAAAGTCCAGGGGACTCCCGCCATGGTCCGGCGGTGTGGGCAGGTCTGCTCGTTCGGAAAGTCCGGCGGACATCTGCTTCAAAGTCCGGTGGACCTCTGCTTCAAAGTCCGGCGGCTTGTCCGCCGGGCTAAGTCGGATAGTCCGATCGTGTGTATGCGGCATTAGTGTACCCCTGTGACCCAGAGGAGAAGTATGGCAAGAAAGCTTTCACCATTTGTCTCTTTTAATTCGAGATATACAAGTACCGTATAGAGGTAGGGTGACCATCAGCTGTGATTGGGACCTGTTAAGACAAGAACTGCTCAGTCTATGTGCCACCATGAGACTGGTACTGACATTCTCAACCAACTTCCCATCACCACATCATATTTCCTCTTACTGATGAAATTAAAGCTTGCTGCTCAGGACATACAAACGAGGGAAGAAATAGATGTTGTCACCTTCCCTGATTTTCAATATTTTCAATACCATGCAGGCTCTGAGAACAGGCCTCATGTAGACATCGTTGTCCTTTACCTGGCAGGAGACATGTTTTCACCCTCCAATGCTAACCAGTCGCAATTCGTTTACTGTAGTTTGGTCAGTTATAATATGACTTTAATGGTTGCTATGGGTTACTGCATATTGCACATGTTCATTCCTTTTTGCGTTGTCCAGTAGAAAATCCAGGAATGAGCAAATGGAAAGGTTCATTGTACATTTGGTCCAAGAACTCCATTTTAACCATCATGAGCAATACCTTCAATTTGTCCTGTATCGAGCAATAGAGGATGCAGTTACCATGACAGTGCCGTGAGGCACATTTAAACATTAAGATATTAATGATTAAGATATTAATGGAAAACACAGACTTCCACCCAGTATACTCATCCTGGTTATACATGTTTTATGTACACGGGAAATTGGCAGGATAGTGCCCATTCTCTGTAGCACAGTAGAATAGGAAAGTAAGATGGCGCCCAGTCTCAGGTGGTGATATCCTTATGAGGGGTGATGATCCGGCTCTCTAGACACAAGAGCGGTGTGTGGAGGAATTAAGGGGGCTCCTGGTATTTGGAATCAATAGCTGTAAGGAGGGATAGTAAGGGGGCAGTCTCTTAAGATGATGGTGATAATGTGTGTGTGGGGGGTGAGAGGTGGCCAGTCTCTGGAGATGATGGTTATAAGGAGGGGTTGCCGGTGGTCTCTGGAGATGATGGTGATAAGGAGGGCTAGAAAGGGGGAGGGGGAGATGGTCTCAGGGTATGATAGTGATAAGGAGAGGTGGTGAGGGGTGGTTGGTCTCTGGAGATGACGGTAATAAGGTGAGGGGTGGCTGGTCTCTGGAGATTATGGTGATAAGGTGGGTGGTCAGTTTCTGGAGATGATGGTAATAAGGTGGTGGGTAAGGGGTGGTTGGTCTCTGGTGATGATGGTGATAAGGTGGTTGGGGAGGGGTGGCTCGTCTCTGTAGATAATGCTGATAAGGTGGGTGGTGAGGGGTGGCTGGTCTCTGGAGATTATGGTGATAAGGTGGATGGTCAGTTTCTGGAGATTATGGTGATATGGAGGGGTGGTCAGTCTCTGGAGAGGATGGTGATAATGAGGTTTGGTAAGGGCTGGCTGATCTCTGGAGATGATGGTGGTAAGGTGGGGGGTGAGGGGTGGTCGGTCTCTGGAGATGATAGTGATAAGGTGGGTGGGGAGAAGGCGGTTGGTCTCTGGAGATGATGGTGGTAAGGTGGGGGGTGAGGGGTGGTCGATCTCTAGAGATGGAGATAATTTGGGTGGGATAAGGGGGTGGCCAGTCTCTAGTGATGATGGTGATAAGGTGGGTGGTGAAGGCATGGTCAGTCTCTGGAGATGGTGGGTGGTGAGGGGGTGGCTGGTCTCCGGAGATGATGATTTAGATCAACCCAATAGAACACCTTTGGAATGAATTAGAGCGGAGACTTCGAGCCCGGCTTTCTCGTCCAACATCAGTGCCTGACCTCACAAATGCACTCCTGGAAGAATGATCAAACATTCCCAAAGACACACTCCTAAACCTTGTGGACAGCCTTCCCAGAAGAGGTAAAGCTGTTTAAAGCTGGAAAGGGCGGGGCCAACTCAATATTGAACCCTACGGACTAAGACTGGGATGCCATTCAATTTCATGTGCGTGTAAAGGCAGGTGTTCCAATACTTTTGACACTATAGTGTAAAGTGTGGACGGTCTCTGGAGATGATGGTGATAAGGTGGGTGGTGAGGGTGTGGTCAGTCTCTGGAGATGATGGTGATAAGGTGAGGGCATGGTCAGTCTCTGGAGATGATGATGATAAGTTGGATGGTGAAGGTGTGGTTGTTCTCTGGGGATGATGGTGATAATTTGGGTGGGATAAGGGGGTGGCCAGTCTCTCGGGATGATGGTGATACGGTGGGTGGTGAGGGCATGGTCAGTCTCTGGGAATGATGGCGATAAGTTGGGTGGTGAGGGGTGGTCGTCTCTTGAGATGATGATGATAAGTTGGGTGGTGAGGGCATGGTCACTCTCTGGAGATGATGGTGATTAGGTGGGTGGTGAGGGTTGGAAGGTCTCTGGGGATGTTGGTGAGAAAAGGGGGGGGGTTGCCAGTCTCTGGAGATGATTGTGATACAGAGGGGTAGTCGGTCTCTGGAGATGATGATGATGAGGTGGGTGGTGAGGGCATGGTCGTTCTCTGGAGATGATAGTGATAAGGTGGGGGGTGGCCGGTCTCTGGAGATGATGGTGATAAGGTGGGTGGTGAGGGAGGGGTGGTCGGTCCCTGGAGATGATGATGATGATGAGGTGGGTGGTGAGGGCATGGTCGTTCTCTGGAGATGATAGTGATAAGGTGGGGGGTGGTCAGTCTCTGGAGATGATGGTGATACGGAAGGGGTGGTCGGTCTCTGGAGATGATGGTGATGAGGTGGGTGGTGAGGGAGGGGTGGTCAGTCTCTGGAGATGATAGTGATGAGGTGGGTGGTAAGGGTGTGGTTGGTTTCTGGGAATGATGGTGATAAGGTGGTTGGTGAGGGGTGGTCGGTCTCTGGAGATGATGGTGATATGGAGGGATGGTCGGTCTCTGCAGATGATGGTGATAGGGTGAGTGGTGAGGGAGGGGTGGTCGGTCTCTGGAGATGATGGTGATACGGAGGGGTGGTCAGTCTCTGGAGATGATGGAGATGAGGTAGGTGGTGAGGGAGGGGTGGTCAGTCTCTGGAGATGATGGTGATGAGGTGGGTGGTGAGGGAGGGGTGGTCAGTCTCTGGAGATGATGGTGATGAGGTGGGTGGTGAGGGCATGGTCGGTCTCTGGAGATGATAGTGATAAGGTGGGGGGTGGCTGGTCTCTGGAGATGATGGTGATATGGAGGGGTGGTCGGTCTCGGGAGATGATGGTGATGAGGTGGGTGGTGAGGGAGGGGTGGTCGGTCTCTGGAGATGATGGGGTGGGTGGTGAGGGAGGGGTGGTCGGTCTCTGGAGATGATGGTGATGAGGTGGGTGGTGAGGGGTGGTCGGTTTCTGGGAATGATGGTGATAAGGTGGGTGGTGAGGGAGGGGTGGTCGGTCTCTGGAGATGATGGTGATAAGGTGGGTGGTGAGGGAGGGGTGGTCGGTCTCTGGAGATGATGGTGATGGGGTGGGTGGTGAGGGAGGGGTGGTCGGTCTCTGGAGATGATGGTGATACGGAGGGGTGGTCAGTCTCTAGAGATGATGGTGATAAGGTGAGTGGTGAGGGAGGGGTGGTCGGTCTCTGGAGATGATGGTGATACGGAGGGGTGGTCAGTCTCTGGAGATGATGGTGATAAGGTGAGTGGTGAGGGAGGGGTGGTCGGTCTCTGGAGATGATGGTGATACGGAGGGGTGGTCGGTCTCTGGGGATGTTGGTGATAAGGTGAGGGGTTGCCAGTCTCTGGAGATGATTGTGATACAGAGGGGTGGTCGGTCTCTGGAGATGATGGTGATGAGGTGGGTGGTGAGGGCGTGGTCGTTCTCTGGAGATGATAGTGATAAGGTGGGGGGTGGCCGGTCTCTGGAGATGATGGTGATACGGAAGGGGTGGTTGGTCTCTGGAGATGATGGTGGGGAGGTGGGTGGTGAGGGAGGGGTGGTCGGTCTCTGGAGATGATGGTGATACGGAGGGGTGATCAGTCTCTGGAGATGATGGTGATGAGGTGGGTGGTGAGGGAGGGGTGGTCGGTCTCTGGAGATGATGGTGATGAGGTGGGTGGTGAGGGAGGGGTGGTCAGTCTCTGGAGATGATGGTGCCCAGGGAGGGGTGGTCGGTCTCTGGAGATGATGGTGATACGGAGGGGTGGTCAGTCTCTGGAGATGATGGCGATGAGGTAGGTGGTGAGGGAGGGGTGGTCAGTCTCTGGAGATGATGGTGATGCGGTGGGTGGTGAGGGAGGGGTGGTCAGTCTCTGGAGATGATGGTGATGAGGTGGGTGGTGAGGGAGGGGTGGTCAGTCTCTGGAGATGATGGTGCCCAGGGAGGGGTGGTCGGTCTCTGGAGATGATAGTGATACGGAGGGGTGGTCAGTCTCTGTAGATGATGGTGAAAAGGTGAGTGGTGAGGGAGGGGTGGTCGGTCTCTGGAGATGATGGTGATACGGAGGGGTGGTCGGTCTCTGGGGATGTTGGTGATAAGGTGAGGGGTTGCCAGTCTCTGGAGATGATTGTGATACAGAGGAGATGATGGTGATGAGGTGGGTGGTGAGGGAGGGGTGGTCAGTCTCTGGAGATGATGGTGATGAGGTGGGTGATGAGGGAGGGGTGATCGGTCTCTGGAGATGATGGTGATGAGGTGGGTGGTGAGGGAGGGGTGGTCGGTCTCTGGAGATGATGGTGAAGAGGTGGGTGGTGAGGGAGGGGTGGTCGGTCTCTGGAGATGATGGTGATAAGGTGGGTGGTGAGGGAGGGGTGGTCGGTCTCTGGAGATGATGGTGATGAGGTGGGTGATGAGGGAGGGGTGATCGGTCTCTGGAGATGATGGTGATAAGGTGGGTGGTGAGGGAGGGGTGGTCGGTCTCTGGAGATGATGGTGATGAGGTGGGTGATGAGGGAGGGGTGGTCAGTCTCTGGAGATGATGGTGATGAGGGAGGGGTGATCGGTCTCTGGAGATGATGGTGATAAGGTGGGTGGTGAGGGAGGGGTGATCGGTCTCTGGAGATGATGGTGATAAGGTGGGTGGTGAGGGAGGGGTGGTCGGTCTCTGGAGATGATGGTGATGAGGTGGGTGATGAGGGAGGGGTGGTCAGTCTCTGGAGATGATGGTGATGAGGGAGGGGTGATCGGTCTCTGGAGATGATGGTGATGAGGTGGGTGGTGAGGGAGGGGTGGTCGGTCTCTGGAGATGATGGTGATGAGGTGGGTGATGAGGGAGGGGTGGTCAGTCTCTGGAGATGATGGTGATGAGGGAGGGGTGATCGGTCTCTGGAGATGATGGTGATGAGGTGGGTGGTGAGGGAGGGGTGGTCGGTCTCTGGAGATGATGGTGAAGAGGTGGGTGGTGAGGGAGGGGTGGTCGGTCTCTGGAGATGATGGTGATGAGGTGGGTGATGAGGGAGGGGTGATCGGTCTCTGGAGATGATGGTGATGAGGTGGGTGATGAGGGAGGGGTGGTCAGTCTCTGGAGATGATGGTGATGAGGGAGGGGTGATCGGTCTTTGGAGATGATGGTGATAAGGTGGGTGGTGAGGGAGGGGTGGTCGGTCTCTGGAGATGATGGTGATAAGGTGGGTGGTGAGGGAGGGGTGGTCGGTCTCTGGAGATGATGGTGATGAGGTGGGTGATGAGGGAGGGGTGGTCAGTCTCTGGAGATGATGGTGATGAGGGAGGGGTGATCGGTCTCTGGAGATGATGGTGATGAGGTGGGTGGTGAGGGAGGGGTGGTCGGTCTCTGGAGATGATGGTGATGAGGTGGGTGATGAGGGAGGGGTGGTCAGTCTCTGGAGATGATGGTGATGCGGGAGGGGTGGTCGGTCTCTGGAGATGATGGTGATGAGGTGGGTGGTGAGGGAGGGGTGGTCGGTCTCTGGAGATGATGGTGATGAGGTGGGTGGTGAGGGAGGGGTGGTCGGTCTCTGGAGATGATGGTGATGAGGTGGGTGGTGAGGGCATGGTCGGTCTCTGGGGATGATGGTGATGAGGTGGGTGGTGAGGGAGGGGTGGTCGGTCTCTGGAGATGATGGTGATGAGTTGGGTGATGAGGGAGGGGTGATCGGTCTCTGGAGATGATGGTGATGAGGTGGGTGGTGAGGGAGGGGTGGTCGGTCTCTGGAGATGATGGTGATGAGGTGGGTGGTGAGGGAGGGGTGGTCGGTCTCTGGAGATGATGGTGATGAGGGAGGGGTGATCGGTCTCTGGAGATGATGGTGATGAGGTGGGTGGTGAGGGAGGGGTGGTCGGTCTCTGGAGATGATGGTGATGAGGTGGGTGATGAGGGAGGGGTGGTCAGTCTCTGGAGATGATGGTGATGAGGGAGGGGTGGTCGGTCTCTGGAGATGATGGTGATGAGGTGGGTGGTGAGGGAGGGGTGATCGGTCTCTGGAAATGATGGTGATGAGGTGGGTGGTGAGGGAGGGGTGGTCGGTCTCTGGAGATGATGGTGATAAGGTGGGTGGTGAGGGAGGGGTGATCGGTCTCTGGAGATGATGGTGATGAGGTGGGTGGTGAGGGAGGGGTGGTCAGTCTCTGGAGATGATGGTGATGAGGTGGGTGGTGAGGGAGGGGTGATCGGTCTCTGGAGATGATGGTGATAAGGTGGGTGGTGAGGGAGGGGTGATCGGTCTCTGGAGATGATGGTGATGAGGGAGGGGTGATCGGTCTCTGGAGATGATGGTGATGAGGTGGGTGATGAGGGAGGGGTGGTCGGTCTCTGGAGATGATGGTGATGAGGTGGGTGGTGAGGGAGGGGTGGTCGGTCTCTGGAGATGATGGTGATAAGGTGGGTGGTGAGGGAGGGGTGATCGGTCTCTGGAGATGATGGTGATGAGGTGGGTGGTGAGGGAGGGGTGGTCAGTCTCTGGAGATGATGGTGATGAGGTGGGTGGTGAGGGAGGGGTGATCGGTCTCTGGAGATGATGGTGATAAGGTGGGTGGTGAGGGAGGGGTGATCGGTCTCTGGAGATGATGGTGATGAGGTGGGTGATGAGGGAGGGGTGATCGGTCTCTGGAGATGATGGTGATGAGGTGGGTGATGAGGGAGGGGTGGTCGGTCTCTGGAGATGATGGTGATGAGGTGGGTGGTGAGGGAGGGGTGGTCGGTCTCTGGAGATGATGGTGATAAGGTGGGTGGTGAGGGAGGGGTGATCGGTCTCTGGAGATGATGGTGATGAGGTGGGTGATGAGGGAGGGGTGGTCAGTCTCTGGAGATGATGGTGATGAGGGAGGGGTGGTCGGTCTCTGGAGATGATGGTGAAGAGGTGGGTGGTGAGGGAGGGGTGATCGGTCTCTGGAGATGATGGTGATGAGGTGGGTGGTGAGGGAGGGGTGGTCGGTCTCTGGAGATGATGGTGAAGAGGTGGGTGGTGAGGGAGGGGTGGTCGGTCTCTGGGGATGATGGTGATGAGGTGGGTGGTGAGGGAGGGGTGGTCGGTCTCTGGGGATGATGGTGATGAGGTGGGTGGTGAGGGAGGGGTGGTCGGTCTCTGGGGATGATGGTGATGAGGTGGGTGGTGAGGGCATGGTCGGTCTCTGGGGATGATGGTGATAAGGTGGGTGGTGAGGGAGGGGTGGTCGGTCTCTGGAGATGATGGTGATGAGGTGGGTGATGAGGGAGGGGTGGTCAGTCTCTGGAGATGATGGTGATGAGGGAGGGGTGGTCGGTCTCTGGAGATGATGGTGAAGAGGTGGGTGGTGAGGGAGGGGTGATCGGTCTCTGGAGATGATGGTGATGAGGTGGGTGGTGAGGGAGGGGTGGTCGGTCTCTGGAGATGATGGTGAAGAGGTGGGTGGTGAGGGAGGGGTGGTCGGTCTCTGGGGATGATGGTGATGAGGTGGGTGGTGAGGGAGGGGTGGTCGGTCTCTGGGGATGATGGTGATGAGGTGGGTGGTGAGGGTGTGGTCAGTCTCTGGGGATGATGGTGATGAGGTGGGTGGTGAGGGAGGGGTGGTCGGTCTCTGGGGATGATGGTGATGAGGTGGGTGGTGAGGGCATGGTCGGTCTCTGGGGATGATGGTGATAAGGTGGGTGGTGAGGGAGGGGTGGTCGGTCTCTGGAGATGATGGTGATGAGGTGGGTGGTGAGGGAGGGGTGGTCGGTCTCTGGAGATGATGGTGATGAGGTGGGTGGTGAGGGAGGGGTGGTCGGTCTCTGGGGATGATGGTGATGAGGTGGGTGGTGAGGGCATGGTCGGTCTCTGGGGATGATGGTGATGAGGTGGGTGGTGAGGGAGGGGTGGTCGGTCTCTGGAGATGATGGTGATGAGGTGGGTGGTGAGGGAGGGGTGGTCGGTCTCTGGAGATGATGGTGATAAGGTGGGTGGTGAGGGAGGGGTGGTCGGTCTCTGGAGATGATGGTGATAAGGTGGGTGGTGAGGGAGGGGTGGTCGGTCTCTGGAGATGATGGTGATGAGGTGGGTGGTGAGGGAGGGGTGGTCGGTCTCTGGAGATGATGGTGATGAGGTGGGTGGTGAGGGAGGGGTGGTCGGTCTCTGGAGATGATGGTGATGAGGTGGGTGGTGAGGGAGGGGTGGTCGGTCTCTGGAGATGATGGTGATAAGGTGGGTGGTGAGGGTGTGGTCGGTCTCTGGGGATGATAGTGGTAAGGTGGGGAGTGGCCAGTCTCTTCATGATCTTCATTCTCCTGAGTGTCTTTATGTCTTTTCCTCTCTTTCACATCATAAATTTCTGATTTATTTTTTTGTCCATGGAGGTGAACCAAGATGACAGTTCAGGACAGTGCTGTGATAGTTGGAGGACAGAGTGCAGCAGGACAAGGCTAGGTCCTCTAGACAGGTGAGTGATAGATGAAGATGAGGGAACAGGTACGAGAAGGGTTGGGGAGAGAAGTTCCTCTTTTGGAGGGTGTGATGATGGGACGTCTTGTGGTGAAAACAGGTTTGGTGACATTGGAGGACGTTCATCACATTTTCAATATTGATTGTTGTATCTCCCCTCCCCCCACTGTCTGTCCTCCATGGTTCTGTGTGTCTCTGCCACTGAAGAGTCAACATTGTCACTGTTTTCCTACATTTTTGTATTTATATCTTATTCATGTCACCCCACAGGGTATATTTTATAAAACTGAAGAGTGCAGAATCTGGTGCATCTCTGTATAGGAACCAATCAGCTTCCAGGTTTTATTGTCAAAACTTGACTGAACACCGGGGACCGAGTCTTTTGGAGGGGACTGAATGTTAGCCTCTTGCTACCGACTATGGGCCCTGGCATTTGAGGGAGCTGCAAGGATTTAGGAAGATATTCTGTTATATAATGCAAAAGGACATTATTAAGGAGGCCATGATGGTCTCTGCCAGCTTGGAACTCAGTGGACAGTTGTATGTGAAAGGAATACTGATTAATGGGATCTGGAAAGCCCAGGTCTTTCACCCAATGGTTTATTGTGCTCATTAACACACATTTGTCTCCTAGCAAACTACTGGGGGATGTGTTTCAACTTATGTGTATTGTAAGTTGTGAGTGAGAAGACGGCAAGACTACCCTGAAAGGTCATATCTCTGAGTCACCTGTCTGGGTAAATAATTAGGCAACTAGCTCATGTTAAATAGGTTTCTGGTTACAGTTTGTATTCTCATCCTGCTGTATATATTTGTGTGTCATCTAAAATAAATCAGTTCAGTCCATGTTCAGAAACCAAACGAGTATTGTCTTGTTTTCTGGTTGTTAGCGGTTTGAATATCTGATATCTATATTCAGACTGGGAGGAAGCGGTATACGACAAAAGCACTCCAGCAGAGTATGGGACATTTCGTTACATTCGTGGCAAAGTAGTGGGATGCTTCCTGCAGTTTGGGACATCCAAACCTCCAAACCCCCACCTGGATCCAAGGTACGGGAAGGCAGGAGGGGAGAGGTACAGATACCGGCCGCCATGGAAGAGGAATTCAGAAGGAGGTTATGAGAGATGCAGCTACAGCACAGAGGACTAGTATCAGAGCAGGTCCTGCTGGGATGGTTTGATTCTATCCATTGCAAACTCCGGAAAGAAACGCTAGCCTGTGAGCAGCACCACCAGGGAAATGTTCTCCCCTCCATCCACTGGTCGCAGTATGGATCACGGGTGTTGTTTTTGGGAGAAAAACCGCACAAGGAGCAGACAGCTGAATTAAGCAGTCTGGGCAGAGATGCGGCTGGATAAGAACTACAGAGCCCTCCGGTGGCATGTATCCCAAGCATTCCCTTGGATAGCCCTTGGATAGCGGATGACAGCCCAACAGAAGGCTTTGGCTATGGCAGCCTTGGACTGTGGTATGTGAAGCTGACAGAGGCCCCTAACTTTGGGAGTGATTTGGAATGGGGGTTGGATGAAATCATGGAGAAGAGCTACTGAATGTCTCGGAAGTGCACTGGGCACTGGAAGATATAGCGTTTCTGGCCGATCAGGAATGGGAGCTAGAGATCGCCTACAGACGGCTGCTAGACTCTGCTCAGTGCCAGGGCTGGGCTCCCTTTGCCTGGGACTATCAGGAAATACCAGTGGACAACTCTGAAATCCTGGCTGAAGTGTCGGCAATGTGGCAGAGTAACAGTGTGCTTTGCCATCCTGCCCCCGTAGCTATGGATGCGGAGGTCTTATGGCGGATGCAGCAAGTGCTGTCTGACCTTGACAAACCCGTTTCTGCACAAGACGAGGTTGGATGGAGGAATGTGCCTGTCCAACAGCATGCCAGAGAATCAGCAGTGGAAAATCTGCAGATTTCCATCTCCAAAGCTGAAGTGCTAAAAACAAGGCAGAGCTGTGCTAACCTCTGCCCAGCACCGATAGCATCTTCTGGATCCCACAGACAGGAGATGGTGAATCTCTCTTCCCAGACACCAGTTTCAGAGACAGAGGATTTGATAGACTCTTCTGCTGGGGAAGAACAGCCTGGTGAGCCTCCAGCAGAAGAGCTGGTATCAGGGCCAAACGTCACTGAACTTTGCTCAGCAGCAACAGCAGAATCCTGTGGAGTTACAAGGAATCACCCCAGCTGAGGCGCTGGCCACCGGACAGAGGGTCCAAGACCTGTGCCCCACATCTGTGGCAGTTCCGGAGGCGCAGGGTGAGAAGGTGGCGGTCACTTCCCAGTAGCATATCAGGATCCAGGGGGAGAAGGTAGAGGAGGTGTTCGTTGTCCCTCCCCAACAGTTGGCCAGGGTGGAGGAAGCAGTCTTTTCTCCCCAGCAAAGATCCGTGCACCTGAGAGACAGTACCAGAGACATGCGTACATATTCACCAGCACACCATAGATCGGCAATTTTCATCTAAAAAGTTTTAATGAAAAAGATCACATCACAAAGAAAGGTGCAACATTTCGGAGCCACGCAGGACCCCTTCGTCAGGCATGCGACAAAGGGGTCCAGCGTGGCTCTGAAACTTTGCACCTTCCTTTGCGATGTGATCTTTTTCATTAAAACTTTTTGGATGAAAATTGCCAATCCATGGTGTGCTGGCGAATATGTACGCTTGTTTGATGTTTCCAGGACCCTGCTGGTAATCGCTGCAGCACCCACCATTTTATGAGCCATATATACCAGGCACTAGAGATGAGCCAAACACCCCAACCATCCCCCACGGTTCGGTTCGCACCAGAACATGCGAACAGGCAAAAAATTTGTTTGAACGCGCAAACACTGTTAAAGTCTATGGCGCACGAATATGAATAATCAAAAGTGCTAATTTTAAAGGCTTATATGCATGGTATTGTCATAAAAAGTGTTTGGGGACCCGGGTCCTGCCCCAGGGGAATGTTTGGGGACCGGGTCCTGCCCCAGGGGACATGTATCAATGCAAAAAAAAGTTTTAAAAAACTGCCGTTTTTTCGGGAGCACTGATTTTAATAATAAAGTGAAACAATAAAAGTGTAATATTCCTTTAAATTTCGTACCTGGGGGGTGTCTATAGTATGCCTGTAAAGGGGCGCATGTTTCCAGTGTTTAGAAAAGTCTGACAGCAAAATGACATTTCTAAAGGAAAAAAAAGTCATTTAAAACTATTCGTGGCTACAATGAGTTGTCGGTCCGCAATTAGGTACGAAATTTAAAGGAATATTACACTTTTATTGTTTCACTTTAGGCATTATTAAAATCTCTGCTCCCGAAAAAAACGGCCATTTTTAAAACTTTTTTTTGCATTGATACATGTTCCCTGGGGCAGGGCCCGGGTCCCCAAACACTCCCCTGGGGAAGGACCTGGGTCCCCAAACACTTTTTATGACAATCCCATGCATATAAGCCTTTAAAATTAGCACTTTTGATTTCTCCCATAGACTTTTAATGGGTGTTCCGCGGCTTTCAAATTTGCCGCGAACACCCAAAATTGTTTGCTGTTCGGCGGACTGGCGAACAGCCAATGTTCGAGTCGAACATAAAGCTCATCCCTGCCAGGAATGTGTGCGATAGGAATATTGATCAGTACCAGAGACATGTCGTCCCAGCAGCCAGATGAGGAAATGGAAGAGGAAGGCAGGCTCCTGCCCCAATGGTTAGCTGGAGTGGATGATGTGGAGTCCCCAGCAGAAGTGCTGGCAATAGGGCAGAGTGCTACCAACCTTTGCCCAGCACTGGCAACAACTGTGGAGTTCCAGGGAGCCGGGGCAGTCGGCCCCTCTCTCCAGCAACAAGCCGATGCAGTAAAGCTTCTACCCCCAGCTCAATCACTGGCATCAGGGCAGAGCGCCGCTGGCCTCTCTCTAGCACCTACAGTGTCTCTAGAGCTTCAGGAAGCCGGGGTGATCGGCCCCTCAGCCCAGCAGCAGATTGAGCTCCGAAATGTTAGAATCCACCCAGCTGAAGCGCTGGCAGCTGGACAGAGAGTCAATGACCACGGCCCCACACCTACTGAGGTCAACTATTCCTTGCAGCCAAGATTATAGATCATGCAGACTATGCAAGTTCACTCTGCCCGAATAACGCATGTCCAGACCGGGTGGAAGTCTGGGACCTTGTTAGACGACTTTTGATGGGGGGAGAATTGTGACAGAGGCTTTTGGAGGGGACTGAATGCTAGCCTCTTGCCTACTGACTATGGGCCCTGGCATTTGAGGGAGCTACAAGGATTTAGGGAGATATTCTGTTATTGAACGCAAAAGGCCATTATTAAGGAGGCCATGATGGTCTGTGCCAGCTTGGGACTCAGTGGACAGATGTATGAGAAAGGAATGCTGATTAATGGGATCTGGAAAGCACCGGGTCTTTCACCCAATAGTTTATTGTGCTCATTAACACACCTTTGTCTCCTAGCAAACTATTGGGGGATGCGTTTCTACTCATGTGTATTGTAATGCCTCGTACACGCGATCGGACTTTCCGACAACAAAACCGTGGAATTTTGTCCCGAAGGGCATTGGCTCAAACTTGTCTTGCATACACCCGGCCACACAAATGTTGGCCAACAATTATGAACGTAGTGACGTACTAGGCATACTACGTGGTATTTTAGCTCTTTAGCGCCACCCTTTGGGCTCCTTATGCTAATTTCGTGTTAGTAGAAGTTTGGTCAGCGTTGAGTCGTGCTTTTCTTTTTGTGCTTTTCATTTAGTTTCTGAATCGCCGTTCATCAACCAGCCATGTTGCGGAATTCGGGGGAGATGGCGTTTTATTTATTATTGGCCTTGGAGTTATTGCTTTGACATTATTTTTTTTTGGTTGACTAATGATTTGATTTGGTATATTTTCAGATGCATAGAATGCACTTTTTGGTTAAAGGGGTTGTAAAGTAAATTTTTTAATTTTTTTAAAATAACAAACATGTTACGTTTACCTCCACTGTGCAGCTCGTTTTGCACAGAGTGGCCCCCGAACCTTCTCTTCTGGGGTCCCTCGGCGGCTGTCCCGGCTTCCCTCCGCAAGTACTCCTCACATGGTGAGAAGCACTTGCGGGTGCGCTCCCGTGATATAGCCGCTCGCTGTATCACTCGGCCCCAGCGCGTCATTGGATGTGATTGACAGCAGGGCGAGCCAATGGCTATGCTGCTTTCAATCCATCCACTCTAGCCAATCAGTGGCCAGGCTGAGTGGCGAAGAGGACATTGGGGGCGAGTGCGGGATTTTCGAGGGGGTCAGGTAAGTAAAACGGGGGGGGGGGGGGGGGCTGGGGGGCGCCAGCACTGTCAGATGTTTTTTCACCTTAATGCATAAAGGTGAAAAAATATTTACCTTCACAACCCCTTTAAGTTCTATTGGCAGATATCATGTCTAATTTTTATTTTAATGCATGATAAAAAAAAAAATTGTGTAGAATAATACTTGGCAATGTTTTTTACTTCAAAATGATGTTGTGGTAACTTTCCCAAATAACATAAAAAAAATTAAAAAATTAAAATAAAAAACACATAATATTATTCTTGATATCACTAGAAAAAAAAAAAAAGCCTTTGAAAATGAGTTTGCAATAACTGCATCAGTATCACCAGCAAATCAGCTTCATTATTTTCCCATTAAAAAAGAAGAGAATTGTGCGCTGCACTTCGCGATTTCCTCATTTGCCGCGTCACGGATGTTAATTCTCCATTACGCACGCGAGTTTACAAGACCGACCTCTTCTGTTTCTGAGCATGCGTGTTTGTACTTTGGACTTCTGTTCGACGGACTTGTGTACACATGATCGGAAAATCCAACAACACACATTTGTCCATGGAAAATTTGAAGGCATGCTAGCCAACATTTGGAAAGCCAGACAACACATGTCCGATAGAGCGTACACACGGTCAGATTTTCCGCCAACAGCCTGACATCCAACATTTCCCATCGGAAAATCCGATCGAGTGTGCGGGGTTTAAAGCGGGAGTTCTGCGATTTTTTTTGTTTGTTTTTTGTTTAAGTCAGCAGCTACAAATATTGCAGCTGCTGACTTTTAAAATATGGACACTTACCCTTCCAGCGCGCCCGCGATGTCGGCACCCGAAGCCGATCTGTCGATCGGCTCTCGGGTGCTGCCACTGCCATCTTCGGTGTGGGAATCAGAAAGTGAAGCGTTGTGACTTCACTTCCCAGTTCCCTATTGCGCATGCACGAGTCGCGCTGCACAGAGTGGCCCCGAACCTGCTCTTTTGGGGTCCCTCGGCGGCTGTCTCTGCTTCCGCCCACAGGTACTTCTCACGTTCATGTGAGGTCACTCGCATGGTGAGAAGCACCTGCGGGCGCGCTCCCGTGATACAGCCAGCAGCTATAGCCGCTCGCTGTATCACACGGCCCCGCCCCGGCGCGCCATGTCATTGGATGTGATTGACAGCAGCGTGAGCCAATGGCTGCTCTGCTTTCAATCCATTCACTCCAGCCAATCAGCGGCCAGGCTGAGTGGCGAAGAGGACGTCGGGGGTGAGCGCATGACTTTCGAGGGGTCAGGTAAGTAAAACCGGGGGGGGCTGGGGGTGCCGGCACGGTCAGATGTTTTTTCGCCTTAATGCATAGAATGCATTAACCTCCCTGGCGGTATGATTCAGTCTGGAATAAGGTGCTGAAAGCGGTACAATTATTTTGCATGGAAATCTGGCGTTTTATTTTGTAGTCCTGTAATTCTTAGGAATAACGCTGTTAAATCTGTTCAAACCAGAGTCTAGCAGACATCCCGGGTATGATAAAGTTTATAATATAATAAAGAATAATAAAAAATATTCAGTAAAGTAATCAAATCCTAAAACACTGAAAAAGGGACACTTTTTGGTTGCTATGGACAATCTCCAAATTTCAGGCAGAAAAAAAACAGTATTTATAATATAAAAGTGCATGCAGGGCACTGCACAGACCACTAGGGACAAAGGGTGTGTGTATTTTTTAATACAGATTACAGTGCTTTGTGTGTTTTGCGTACTTTTACTTTTTTGAATTTGCCGCCGTTCTCGGCTCCCGTGCGCCGTAACGTTGCAGGGAACGGAGCTCGGCGGCATTCGGCACTGTGAATCGAGCGTAGGACGGCTCGATCACACAGCGCGGCGGACATCGCTGGATCCAGGGGACAAGGTGAGTAACTCTCCCTGTGTCCTCCCCTGCATCGAGCGAAGCGATCCCGAGTCTGGCTCGGGGGGTTACCACTCCTGTAATTAAAATTCCAACCCGAGCCAGACTCGGGATTACCGCTAGGGGGGTTAAGGTGAAAAAACATTTACCTTTACAACCCCTTTAAGTTTGTGAGTGAGTAGACGGCAAGTCTACCCTGAAAGGTCATATCTCTGAGTCACCTAGTGTGGGTAAATGATTAGATAACTAGCTCATGTTAATTAGGTTTCAGGTTACAGTTTGTATTGTCATCCTGATGTATATATTTGTGTGTCATCTCAGATAAATCAGTTCAGTCCATGTTCAGCAAGTATTGCCTTGTTTGTTGTTGGGAGTGGTTGGAATATCTGATATCTATATTCGGACTGGGAGGAAGCGGTATATGAGGAAAGCACTCAAGCCGAGTGTGGGATATTTCGTTACAAAGCTGAAGTTAGAATCTGATTGGACGCCATGCACAGCTACACAAGAGGCTCCACCACTAATGTCCCCCACCTCGCAGCCAGGGACATGGCTATGGTCCAGGCCAAGGCTTTCATTATATGGCCCATAGGATGGCCAGGAGGCCAGCTACAACCTCCAACTTCTGATAGCCATGTGCCTGGCTGTCCCTTCACCAGGGTATAGGGCAATTGGTGATAGCCGTGCGCTTGGCTGTAACCTCACCAGGGTATATAGGGCAATTGGTGATAACCAATGTAGGGGAGGGGAGGGGCTTCTCTGTACATATTTCAATCCTCATATTATATAAAATGACCGGGGGCCCCTCTCTGACGGGTGAGAATAATAGAGCGGAGTCTGGAATCTCTGACATTCTTTATTGCAGGACATTTACAGTCAGGCCTGTGTGTGGTTCTATGTCTAGGACAAGGTGCTCCCCCGCCATGTGGCGGGCGGGGTCTGGAGTGGAGATTGTCCGTGGTAACATGCTTTCCGTCTGTCCACAGATAATGGGAGGTGCCTTGAGTGTGTCAACCAATCAGCTGGAAGCAAGAACTGTGCATATCAAAAGCCCGCTACAGGAACGGGGGAGGAGGCGGGGCGGAGCTACAGGGAAGACGGCTAGAGGTGCTGTGCAGGACGCTGTCGGCGGTACCGGGTCACATGACCATCCATTGCAGTACAGTGCTGTCCTTTCCGCCAACAGAGATCAGAGCGCTGTCATTGTGCAGGAAGGAGAGGCGGGTCACATGACTGCTGTGCCCACCATACCGGTGACTGGGAGCCTGGATGGAGATAACGGAGGTAAGGGTCAGTGTCACCAGAACAAATCATCCCACCCCCCCACCCCCACAGTGACCGCAACCAATCCCTTCCCCCATAGTGACCGCAACCAATCCCTTCCCCCATAGTGACCGCAACCAATCCCTTCCCCCATAGTGACCGCAACCAATCCCTTCCCCCATAGTGACCGCAACCAATCCCTTCCCCCATAGTGACCGCAACCAATCCCTTCCCCCATAGTGACCGCAACCAATCCCTTCCCCCATAGTGACTGCAACCAATCCCTTCCCCCCATACTGCCCAGAACCATTCCCATCCCCCAAAATTGCCCAGCCAGAACCAATCATCACCTCCCCCATAGTGACCGGAAACAAACATCATACCCTCCACAGCCAACTATTCACCAGCCTGTATGGATCATCTGTCCGTAACGTCAGCCATGATAAAAGGCAAGATGTACAGTATATTGATGGGGATATCCACCCCTCCTCCTTCTATATACATTATTCAGCCAGAACATTGTGACCACTGACAGGTGAAAGTGGGTGGGGCCTATTAGGCAGCAAGTGAACATGCTGTCCCCGAAGTTGATATGATGAAAGCAGAAAAAAATATGGACAAGTGTAAGGATTGGTGGGACTCTGACAAAGACCAAATTGTAATGTGTAGACAACGGGGTCAGAGCAACTCCAACACTGCAACTCTTGTGGGATGTTCCCAGTCTGCAGTGGTCCAAGGAAAGAGAACCAACCGGTGGCAGGGTCATGGGTGACCTAGGCTCATAGATAGCGGTGGAGGAGGGAAGCCTCGTTCACGGCGGTGGCGGAGGGAAGCCTCGTTCAAGGCGGTGGGGGAGGGAAGCCTCGTTCAAGGCGGTGGGGGAGGGAAGCCTCGTTCACGGCGGTGGCGGAGGGAAGCCTCGTTCACGGCGGTGGCGGAGGGAAGCCTCGTTCACGGCGGTGGCGGAGGGAAGCCTCGTTCACGGCGGTGGCGGAGGGAAGCCTCGTTCACGGCGGTGGCGGAGGGAAGCCTCGTTCACGGCGGTGGCGGAGGGAAGCCTCGTTCACGGCGGTGGCGGAGGGAAGCCTCGTTCACGGCGGTGGCGGAGGGAAGCCTCGTTCACGGCGGTGGGGAATAGGCTGAACAAGTTTGAAGTGTTGACTCCAAATCCTCCACATCTCAATTCAATTGAGCATCTGTGGTATGTGCGGGGAAAACACAAGCCCGATCCATAGAGGCCCCACCTCAACAACATACAGGACTTAAAGGATCTGCTAGTGATGGCTTAGTACCAGATACCACAGCGTACCTTCAGAGGTCTAGTGGAGGCCATGTTTGGACAGGTCAGGAAAAGGGGACCTACCCAATATTAGGTGGATGGTCATAATATTATGGCTGATCAGTGTATCTGAGTGCCGAGTATTCCTCTGTACCTGTATGTTGGCTATGACAATGTAACTATACTGTATGTGGAACTACCTACCTACATACTAGCCACATACAACACCACACAGACATATCCTCACATATGATGAGCGCCTTACCCGAGGGACCACACAGGGGTAGCTGAACAAACGCACTCCTCCAAAGTCGTCTCCTGTGGCCACCAGCTTCCGGTCATGTGACTTGATTACAGAATTTATATCTGTCCCATCCGCTCCCTCTGGCCACACCCCTGCAGAAGAGACATATGTTAGTAGGAAGGGGGAAGGTCATATCTGGTCACTCTATGGTGTTCAAACCACTAAATGACAGTATGGAGCATTACACCCCCTTCTAGTTCTGTCCAGGTAAAGTGACCAGGGAAGGGGACAAACCATAGAACGTTGACAGGGATGCTCACAGCGCTCACCTTCTAATCATAAAATGTCATCTTTGGCTTTGCCCAGAGTTCCACTTTAGCAGGGAGGCCTGCTGGGTACATTCCAGATCCTCAGATTATGTCCATCACTTGGGATTGGCTCAGGCCTCTGTGGGTTATTGTATGGCCTCGTTATAACTTCTAAGTGGAAAACCTTTTGTAGTTTATCACCCCCTGCTGGCCAGTAGGTCACAATCGAATCTCATTGGTTTCCCTTATAGGCTCAGTCCAGCCTGCCACCATCTCTGCACCGACACCCCAAATCATCACCATTTGGGGTCACATGTCAGTGTCATGGACCGTACTCAGCAGAAGGCTGTGACCTTTATTGGAATTTCTGCACAGATAGCTCATAAAATGTGATCTAATCATTGATCTCTAATCAATACCACTGACGTTTTTCACCCCACCTTTACCTATCAAAATACAAGATACCCGGGTCTGATATCCATCTCATTGTAGGACATCTATAACCTGGGTCTGATATCCATCTCATTGGAGGACATCTATAACCCGAGTCTGATATCCATCTCATTGGAGGACATCTATAACCTGGGTCTGATATCCATCTCATTGGAGGACATCTATAACCTGGGTCTGATATCCATCTCTTTGGAGGACATCTATACCCTGGGTCTGATATCCCTCATTGTAGGACATCTATAACCTGGGTCTGATATCCCTCTCATTGTAGAACATCTATAACCTGGGTCTGATATCCATCTCATTGGAGGACATCTATAACCCGAGTCTGATATCCATCTCATTGGAGGACATCTATAACCTGGGTCTGATATCCCTCTCATTGGAGGACATCTATAACCTGGGTCTGATATCCATCTCATTGTAGGACATCTATAACCTGGGTCTGATATCCATCTCATTGTAGGACATCTATAACCTGGGTCTGATATCCCTCTCATTGGAGGACATCTATAACCTGGGTCTGATATCCCTCTCATTGGAGGACATCTATAACCTGGGTCTGATATCCATCTCATTGTAGGACATCTATAACCTGGGTCTGATATCCCTCTCATTGGAGGACATCTATAACCTGGGTCTGATATCCCTCTCATTGGAGGACATCTATAACCTGGGTCTGATATCCCTCTCATTGGAGGACATCTATAACCTGGGTCTGATATCCATCTCATTGTAGGACATCTATAACCTGGGTCTGATATCCCTCTCATTGGAGGACATCTATAACCTGGGTCTGATATCCCTCTCATTGGAGGACATCTATAACCTGGGTCTGATATCCCTCTCATTGGAGGACATCTATAACCTGGGTCTGATATCCCTCTCATTGTAGGACATCTATAACCTGGGTCTGATATCCATCTCATTGTAGGACATCTATAACCTGGGTCTGATATCCATCTCATTGTAGGACATCTATAACCTGGGTCTGATATCCATCTCATTGGAGGACATCTATAACCCGAGTCTGATATCCATCTCATTGGAGGACATCTATAACCCGGGTCTGATATCCCTCATTGTAGGACATCTATAACCTGGGTCTGATATCCATCTCATTGTAGGACATCTATAACCTGCGTCTGATATCCATCTCATTGTAGGACATCTATAACCCGGGTCTGATATCCATCTCATTGTAGGACATCTATAACCTGGGTCTGATATCCCTCATTGGAGGACATCTATAACCTGGGTCTGATATCCATCTCATTGTAGGACATCTATAACCTGGGTCTGATATCCATCTCATTGGAGGACATCTATAACCTGGGTCTGATATCCCTCTCATTGTAGGACATCTATAACCTGCGTCTGATATCCATCTCATTGTAGGACATCTATAACCCGGGTCTGATATCCATCTCATTGTAGGACATCTATAACCTGGGTCTGATATCCCTCTCATTGTAGGACATCTATAACCCGGGTCTGATATCCATCTCATTGTAGGACATCTATAACCTGGGTCTGATATCCCTCTCATTGTAGGACATCTATAACCTGCGTCTGATATCCATCTCATTGTAGGACATCTATAACCCGGGTCTGATATCCATCTCATTGTAGGACATCTATAACCTGGGTCTGATATCCCTCATTGTAGGACATCTATAACCTGGGTCTGATATCCCTCATTGTAGGACATCTATAACCTGCGTCTGATATCCAGGGCATGCCAACCAATCAGGGGAAAGGCACGCCAACCAATCCAGTCAGTTGCATGGCACGTTTTCTCTTCTGCTTTTAAAGCATTTGTTCAGTGCACAGTTAGGAACCATTTATGCGGATATCTAGATTTTCTTTAGGGTTCACAAAGTTCTGCAGAAGAACCTCCCCCCCCCCCCTCCAAATACACAGGGACCATCAGTGCCGGGACAAGGTCATCTAGAGCCCAGGGCAAACATGCCAAACTGCGCCCCCACCCCCAAGGTGTAGGAGCATTATGTGTCATCAAAAATTCCCCCCCCCCCAAAAAAAAAACTGAGCACTAATTGTTTTCACCCTCTAAGCATAAAATTCCCCCTCCTCCCAGTGCAAATCTGTTCCTCTGCTGAAATCCCCCCCCCCCCAAATCCCCCCCAATTCAAGTACCCCCCCAAAAAAAATCACTCCTCCTAGCACAAATTATCTACCTCTAAAATTGCCCCTCCCAATAACCCCATTGCAAATCCCCCCTTCTAGCACAAAGAACCCCAATCATCCCTCCTAGCACAAATCTTCCCCCATTCCTCCTCCCCCTAAATTTTAGCATTTTAGCACCCCCAAAATTCCGCTCCTAGACTAATACTCCCTGCTGCCCCCCAAATCCCCCTTTCCAACACAAATCCCCCTCCCTCAATTTCCTTGTTGTGCCCCCCCACCTCACATGATATCACAGCGCCCAGGGCAGCCGTCCCTTCTGCCCACCCCTTTTCCCGGCCCTGAGTGCCATCATCGGGTTCCCTGCCCCCCTCTCCCCCACCCATAGGGACCAAGAAGATGCCAATCAATGCCACCAACATTGACCTGTATTCTCTAAGTAATTTGTTATCCTGTAGCAGAGAGCTCAGCGGTGTACTGTCCGACAGAGAGCTCAGGCCTGACCTTGTCTTACCGCACTTCACTTACCCAGCACATGGAAGCTGAGAGTACAGGAAGCGTTCTCCCACTCCGCGTTCCTCACACTCTCCGCACTGACAATCTGCTTCGCCGAGTCCGGATCCCCTGAGCAAAGAAAGGAGAACAACATCTATCTACTTCATCTATATACAACGTATCCCATTACCCAACACCTCCTGTAGGATTGGCACACTTCTTCCTGCTGGAGGACTCTGCTCCTTCCTCTATAACTCTCCTCTCCTGAAATACTCTGCTCTGCTGGAGGACTCTGCTCCTTCCTCTATAAAACTCTCCTCTCCTGAAATACTCTGCTCTGCTGGAGGACTCTGCTCCTTCCTTTATAACTCTCCTCTTCTGAAATACTCTGCTGGAGGACTCTGCTCCTTCCTCTATAACTCTCCTCTCCTGAAATACTCTGCTGGAGGACTCTGTTCCTTCCTCTATAACTCTCCTCTTCTGAAATACTCTGCTGGAGGACTCTGCTCCTTCCTCTATAACTGTCCTCTCCTGAAATACTCTGCTGGAGGACTCTGCTCCTTCCTCTATAACTCTCCTCTCCTGAAATACTCTGCTCTGCTGGAGGACTCTGCTCCTTCCTCTATAAAACTCTCCTCTCCTGAAATACTCTGCTCTGCTGGAGGACTCTGCTCCTTCCTTTATAACTCTCCTCTTCTGAAATACTCTGCTGGAGGACTCTGCTCCTTCCTCTATAACTCTCCTCTCCTGAAATACTCTGCTGGAGGACTCTGTTCCTTCCTCTATAACTCTCCTCTTCTGAAATACTCTGCTGGAGGACTCTGCTCCTTCCTCTATAACTCTCCTCTCCTGAAATACTCTGCTGGAGGACTCTGCTCCTTCCTCTATAACTCTCCTCTCCTGAAATACTCTGCTCTGCTGGAGGACTCTGCTCCTTCCTTTATAACTCTCCTCTCCTGAAATACTTTGCTCTGCTGGAGGACTCTGCTCCTTCCTCTATAACTCTCCTCTCCTGAAATACTCTGCTGGAGGACTCTGCTCCTTCCTCATTAACTCTCCTCTTCTGAAATACTCTGCTGGAGGACTCTGCTCCTTCCTCTATAACTCTCCTCTCCTGAAATACTCTGCTGGAGGACTCTGCTCCTTCGTTCTTTATTTTCAGCTGGCAGATTGAATGAAAAAACTGCCCCGATTGCCCCATCGATATGTGTGTCACAATACACAGATAGGATGTGGCACAGATCATTCAGGGAAACCCGCCAAGTCAATCAGTTGCCGGCTATCCAGCCGTTGTACGGAGATTTATACAGACCCTCCGGGACTCACAGTATAGAACTTCGTAGTCTCCGCTGTTGGTCATGAAGCTGGAACTGTCTGAAGCCCAGTCCAGGTGTGTGATGTAGCTGGAGTGACCCTGGAAATACAAAAGGACTGGGCTGTATACCGCTCCACATATGATATACAGTCCAACCACCCCCCCGTATACCTTTCCACACCCCTCCTGTACACAGTCCATACACCTCACCAGTGGCCGGCAGTGGGCAGGTGTCACTCACCATACACTTGCCTACACGCCGGTACTCTCGCCCTTCCTCTGCCACTTCGTAGAGATAAGTGAAGTTGTCGTGTGACCCAACAGCCAAATACTGACCATCTGTGACCGAGACATGAAGACCATGAGCATCACAGAGCAATAAAATACACAGGGAGCGTGTCACAGGGGACAAGGAACATACCGGGACTGTAGGAGATACAACTGATCTGCTCCCCCGCGTCTGAGATACTGGTCACTATGACATGGGACTGAGCATCCAACACCAGGAACCTGCAAGACAGAACACCGGAGTGTTATACAGAGCAGACCATATCATATAATGACCATCAATTATTACCAAGAACAGAGGAGGACAATGACCTAGAATGGAGTACAGAGGAGGACCATGACCTATAATGGAGTACAGAGGAGGACCATGACCTATAAAATGGAGTACAGAGGGGGACCATGACCTAGAATGGAGTGCAGAGGGGGGCCATGACCTATACTGGAGTACAGAGGGGGGCCATGACCTATAATGGAGTACAGAGGAGGACCATGACCTATAAAATGGAGTACAGAGGGGGACCATGACCTAGAATGGAGTGCAGAGGGGGGCCATGACCTATACTGGAGTACAGAGGGGGGCCATGACCTATAATGGAGTACAGAGGGGGACCATGACCTAGAATGGAGTACAGAGGGGGACCATGACCTATAATGGAGTACAGAGGGGGACCATGACCTATAATGGAGTACAGAGGGGACCATGACCTAGAATGGAGTACAGAGGGGGACCATGACCTATAATGGAGTACAGAGGGGACCATGACCTAGAATGGAGTACAGTGGAGGACCATGACCTAGAATGGAGTACAGAGGGGGACCATGACCTAGAATGGAGTACAGTGGAGGACCATGACCTATAATGGAGTACAGAGGAGGACATGACCTATAATGGAGTACAGAGGAGGACCATGACCTATAATGGAGTACAGTGGAGGACCATGACCTATAATGGAGTACAGAGGGGGACCATGACCTATAATGGAGTACAGAGGAGGACCATGACCTATAATGGAGTACAGAGGGGGACCATGACCTATAATGGAGTACAGTGAAGGTCCATCCTTATATACATACATACATACATACGTTTCCTTACCTTCCAGTACAGGTCCCCACAGCTACAACACTGCCGGATGGGTGGAAGGCCGCCACTCTCACAGCATCCTATGGGGGGTATATGGAAAAAAAATGTTAAAGTATGCAGGGTGCCTACTGAAGTGTACCTGTAATGCAGTATTGATCGAGGTACCAGACAAATTACAGACACAATAAAACCCCATTTTTAACAGACAACTCATTCACCCACTTCCTGCACCTCCCATACCAGGATCATGTCCTAGACACCCCCCATACAGGAGTACTACCCCCATACCAGGATCATGTCCTAGACACCCCCCATACAGGAGTACTACCCCCATACCAGGATCATGTCCTAGACACCCCCCATACAGGAGTACTGCCCCCATACCAGGATCATGTCCTAGACACCCCCCATACAGGAGTACTACCCCCATACCAGGATCATGTCCTAGACACCCCCCATACAGGAGTACTGCCCCCATACCAGGATCATGTCCTAGACACCCCCCATACAGGAGTACTACCCCCATACCAGGATCATGTCCTAGACACCCCCCATACAGGAGTACTGCCCCCCATACCAGGATCATGTCCTAGACACCCCCCATACAGGAGTACTGCCCCCATACCAGGATCATGTCCTAGACACCCCCCATACAGGAGTACTGCCCCCATACCAGGATCATGTCCTAGACACCCCCCATACAGGAGTACTGCCCCCATACCAGGATCGTGTCCTAGACACCCCCCATACAGGAGTACTGCCCCCATACCAGGATCATGTCCTAGACACCCCCCATACAGGGGTACTATCCCCATACCAGGATCATGTCCTAGACACCCCCCATACAGGAGTACTGCCCCCATACCAGGATCATGTCCTAGACACCCCCCATACAGGAGTACTACCCCCATACCAGGATCATGTCCTAGACACCCCCCATACAGGAGTACTGCCCCCATACCAGGATCATGTCCTAGACACCCCCCATACAGGAGTACTACCCCCATACCAGGATCATGTCCTAGACACCCCCCATACAGGAGTACTGCCCCCATACCAGGATCATGTCCTAGACACCCCCCATACAGGAGTACTACCCCCATACCAGGATCATGTCCTAGACACCCCCCATACAGGAGTACTGCCCCCCATACCAGGATCATGTCCTAGACACCCCCCATACAGGAGTACTGCCCCCATACCAGGATCATGTCCTAGACACCCCCCATACAGGAGTACTGCCCCCATACCAGGATCATGTCCTAGACACCCCCCATACAGGAGTACTGCCCCCATACCAGGATCGTGTCCTAGACACCCCCCATACAGGAGTACTGCCCCCATACCAGGATCATGTCCTAGACACCCCCCATACAGGGGTACTATCCCCATACCAGGATCATGTCCTAGACACCCCCCATACAGGAGTACTGCCCCCATACCAGGATCATGTCCTAGACACCCCCCCATACAGGAGTACTGCCCCCATACCAGGATCATGTCCTAGACACCCCCCATACAGGAGTACTGCCCCCATACCAGGATCGTGTCCTAGACACCCCCCCATACAGGAGTACTGCCCCCATACCAGGATCGTGTCCTAGACACCCCCCCATACAGGAGTACTGCCCCCATACCAGGATCGTGTCCTAGACACCCCCCATACAGGAGTACTGCCCCCATACCAGGATCATGTCCTAGACACCCCCCATACAGGGGTACTATCCCCATACCAGGATCATGTCCTAGACACCCCCCATACAGGGGTATTGCCCCATTCTGGGATTGTTCACTAGATTCTGGGCCCCCTCAATGCTCTGTTGGACGAGGTTTCTGGTTGCTCGTAGTGTAATCTTGCAGTGTGTTGGAGCAGACCAGAAACCAATTTGCCAGCACTGGCTGCAGACAGCAGGGGAGAAGTACATTTATACTAAATACAGACCCCTGACCTGTACAAATTCCGGCCCTTAGGGTCCCAATCCCGGGTTCTCACCTCCAGTGTGGTGCTCCAGACTGGTTGATGCTCTTTGCTGTTCCAGAGATGAACCTGCTTGTCATGGCCACAGGTCAGGAAGAGATCGAGAGATGGGTGGCAGCAAAGACCCCACAGTTCATCCGTGTGACCCTAAAAGAGAGCAGAGGAGAAGCTCATGGGTCATGTGCCGAGAATTCAGTCCTCCACTTATGGAACTACATGAAGGATGGCGAGTATGAGTGCCATGAAATAAATCAGTCTGAGGACCTGGAATATCTGAATGGTCAGACACCATGGGGTTGATTTACTAAAACAGGAGAGTGAAAAATCTGGTGCAGATGTGCATGGTAGACAATCCGCTTCTAACTTCAACTTGTTCAGTTAACCACTTTGCACCCACGCCATAGACAAAAGACATCTACAGCACGGCGCTCAATTGCCGAGAGGGTGCCCCTGGATGTCCTCCTATTTACCCCCTCCCTGTGCGCCCCCTGCACGCATTGTGGAAAATCTGTGTTGGCTGTGCCCCTTGGACACAGCCAATCACAGATCGTGCTAAATGGCCAATCACAGCGGCCATTTAGCACTCGATCTTTGTGTCCAATGAGAGATGATCTCAAATGTAAACATATGAGATCATCTCTCATTGCCGGCTCTCCCACCTCACACAGTGTGCGAGGAGGGAGAGCTTCTGTGCTTCAGCTAGTGAGTGATTGCGAATGTACAAAAACACATATACAGCGCCCACAGTACCTATCAGTGCCACCTGCCACATCAGTGCCACATATCAGTGCCATTTGTCACCAGTGCAATCCGCCAGTGTCACATGTCATCAGTGCCATTTGTCATCACTAAGAATGTCACAAAGATTATTTTCAGCCGAGGAGGCATACAATATTCTTGCGGCCGACAAAAGCAAGGGAGAGCTCTCCACTTCGGATTCCTCATATTCAGATTCTGAGTCTGACGTTGACTACAAGCCTATCCTAGCCAGTGGTACACTGACAGCCTCAGAGGAGGAGGATGAGAGTCTGCCCCCCAGACAAAGGCATACTGGTGAGGAGGCAGTGCCATCCACCAGCACTGCAGTGCCATCCACCAGCACCGCAGAGCCATCCACCAGCACCGCAGAGCCATCCACCAACACCGCAGAGCCCTCCACCAGCACCGCAGTACCTCGGCAAAGGCCAAGTACCAGTGGGGTGTCACCTCAGCCCCAAAGGGTTAGGTTCCATGCCAGCCTTCCCTATTCCCTTCAGAACCCCTTGTGGCTTCCTCCTAATTCAGGAGAAGTTACCGTTCTCCCTTTCACTGCCCAGCCAGGAGTCCAGATGGACACAGAAATTTTTTCCCGGATAGACTTTTTCCATTTAATTTTTACTGAGGACATGCTTGCATCGATTGTGGCCCAGTGCAACCCATATGCACAACAATTCATAGCAAGTAACCCAATGTCCTCTTATACCCTACGAGTGGAGAGCCCTAACAGTGGAGGAGTTTAAAACATATTTGGGCCTCACATTCTGTATGGGACTAAATAGAAAAAATGAATTACGTTCATATTGGTCATCCCGCCCCATCTACCACATGCCCATCTTTTCCTCAGTAATGCCCAGGACCAGATATCTCATGATTATGAGATTCCTACACTATAAACGACAATACCCAGTGCCCTCCCTGAAATTACCCAAATTGTGATACGCTTTATAAAATTCGGCCGCTAATAAATAATTTTTCTGAGATCTTCCCCCAGTTGTTTACCCCAGACCAACACATATATGTGGATGAGTCCCTTGTCAAATTTTCTGGCAGGCTGGACTTAAAACAATTTATTCCCACCAAAAGGGCTATGGGGTGAAGATGTATAAATTGTGCGACCGAGCCACAGGGTATACGTATTCCTTCATGGTATACGAAGGGAAGGACACCCAGCTACACCCCCCTAATTGCCCAGAATACATCAGATCAAGCGGGAACTCATAAACCCACTCCTGGAGAAAGGCTACCATTTGTATGCGGACAATTTTTATACTAGTTTGTCCCTGTTCCTCAACCTTCACAGAAAGAACACTCCAGCATGCGGCACCATAAGGACGAACCGGAGGGGCTTTCCTCAAAGCCTCGTCAACAAGAAGTTAAGAAGAGGAGAAGCGGCGAGTTTATGGAATGAGCAAAATCTTTCTGTGAAGTGGAGGGACAGAAGGGATGTCTACATGCTTTCTTCGATCCTCAACAATACATTCGTTGAGATCACCAGGAGGAATGGCCCAATCCAAAAGCCAACATGTATCCACAAATACAACATGTTCATGGGGGGTGTCAACTTCAACAACCAGATTCTCGAACCCTACCTTTCCACAAGACGAACATACCAGCGGTATAAAAAAAGTTTCAAGTTATTTGTTTCATTTGGCCATATACAACACCTATGTAATCTATCGCAACTCCACCGAAACACCCAAACCCTTCCTCGGCTACCAGGAGGAAATCACCACTGCCCTTATTTACCCGAACGGCCCACCAGAAAACATTCGATCCGATGTGATTACCACTCTTTGAACTCCACTTTCCTGATAAAATCCCTCCCAGACCAACAAGCCAAAACCGTCAGAAAAAATGGCGGTTGTGCACCAAACGAGGAGTGAGAAGAGACACCACTTATTGTGCCCAACGTCCTTCCCAGCCAGGCCTCTGCATAGTGGACTGTTTCTGCCGTTTCCATACTTCACTCAATTATTAGTGAAGTATGGTAAACATAACCCTCACTTCCTGCCATTTACCTTCACACCATTATGCCTCTGCTTGCTCTGTAACTGACCCTGGCTTGTTATTCGACCACGCTTCCGCCTACTGATTCTGTACATACCTCTGCCTGATCTGGAACTGACTCTGGACTGTTTGACCATGCCTCTTGCCTACCTCTTGGACTGATCTTGTACCCTGCCAGTGGACTAGTGGGATTCATAACACAGGGGTCTCATATGTGAGGGGCTCCAGAATTGTTTTTCTGGATGAAGAAAACAATTTAATTTGTTTTCTCATTCCTAGATTAGGGTCTGGAGACTCGGAGGCTTCAAAGAGATTTGGGTGGGAGAAGCCTCTACCCCATCCCCATTCTGTCCTGAACGAGGCCCTACTTTTGCCTGTAGGACCTATGCTATGCCTCTGCCTGTCGCATGAACTGACCACACCACATGGACCTGCCTACTGCCAGGACCAATATTTTGGCACTGCTGATAATCTCTGCCTGCACTGACCCTGGACTGTCTATGGACAGTATTCCTGCCTGTTGCCTGGAAAATTGTGTTTGTTTTTGTTGACCAAGTCCCTGCCTGCTGCCTGGACCAGTGCTATCCTCCTGTGGAAAACTGCGCTACTAAAAATACAGGTAATGTTTTGTTTACTTTTTGCTCAGCAGAATGTATTTGAGAGTGTAATTCTTGGTATGTGCATGCTACCGTATGTGTCCCTAAAACGCCTGATGGTGCTCCTTGCATGTTGGGCCTCTGTATGTGGCCAGGCTGTGTAAAAAATTCTCACACATGTGGTATCACCATACTCAGGAGGAGTAGCAGAATGTATTTTGGGGTGTAATTGTTGCTATTTACATGCTATATGTTGGAAATATCTTATAAATGGACAACTTTGTGTAAAAAAAGACAGAAGTGTTTTAATTTTTTTCCCCCACATTATCCAAAAACTTCTGGAAAAAAAATGAACCATTCAAAAGACTCATTATGCCTCATAGATTATAAATTGAGGTGTTAGCTTTCCAAAATGGGGTCACTTTGTGGACGTTTTTATTGTCCGGGTGCTCCAAGGCCTTCAAAAATGTAATAGGTGGTTGAGAAATGAGATGTGTCATTTATGCTCCTAGAACGCCTGATGGTGCTATTTTAATGTTGGTCCTCTGTATGTGGCCAGGCTGTGTAAAAGTCTCACACATGTGGTATCGTAATACTCAGGAGGAGTAGCAGAATGTATTTTGGGGCATCATTTGTGGTATACACATGCCACGTGAGAGAAATAACCTATTACAATGAAAATTTGTGGGGAGAAAAAAAAATCTTAATTTGCAAATAATTGTGGGAAAAAATGACATCAAAAACCTCACCATGCCTTTTACTAAACATCTTGGAATGTCTACTTTCAAAAAAGGGGTCATTTGGGGGGTATTTGTACTTTCCTGGCTTGTTCGGGTCGCAAGAAATGAGATCGACCACCAGTACATCAGATGTGATCAATTTATTATGATTGGCACCAGAGCTTGTAGACTCTCTAACTTTCACAAAGACCAAATAATATCCACTAATTTGGGTTATTTTTTTACCAAAGATATATAGCAGTATAAATTGTGGCCAAAATTTATGAAGAAAAATTAATAATTTGCAAAATTTTAATCACAGAAACTAAGAAAAATGCGTTTTTTTTTTCCAAATTCTCCGTGTTTTTTTATTTATAGCGCAAAAAATAAAAAACCCAGGAGGTGATCATATACCACCAAAAGAAAGCTCTATTTGTATGAAAAAAAAGGAAAAAATAAATTAATTTGGGTACAGTCTTACATGACTGAGTGACTGTCATTCAAAGTGTGACAGCGCTGAAAGCTGAAGATTGGTCTGGGCAGGAGGGGGGTTTAAGTGCCCGGTAGGCAAGTGGTGAAGCTTTGCTAAATAAATAACACCTGAAAGCTGATTGCTTACCAAGCAGAGCTGCACCAGGTTTTGCACTCTCCAGTCTCATTAAATCTACCTCACTGTATCATATGAATGGATTTTTTGTTTTACGTCATGTGACTACATTGAGGTCACCTGAACACTTTAAATGGTCATTTTCTGAACCTGCATGTAATGTAATCAGAAGACAATTGCATGTCTGCGGACACCATATTGATAGTGTTGCCTGTATTTTCCAGGACAGACACTGTTCTCCCACATGTTCTATTTCTAGGTCCGTCAGAATTTGCATAAAAAAACTCAGATGAGGGATACACACGATCAGAATATACGATGAAAAGCTTCCGTCTGACTTTTTCTGTTGGACATTCCGCCCGTGTGTACACGGCATCAGAGTTACCTGCAAAGGGCATAAACATACACATCCCGCCAACACTATAATGCACATTTATGGAAAGAAATGTATTTGACCTCCATCTCAGGTCTACCGTCTGTCCAGGTGTGTGATCTGGTGGTCTGAGGTCCATCTCAGGTCTATTGTCTGCCCAGGTGTATGCTCTGGGGGTCTGAGAGATTGCGAGGTCCATCCCATGTCTATGGTCTGCCCAGGTGCATGATCTGGGGGTCTGAAAGATTGTGAGGTCCATCCCACATCTATGGTCTGCCCAGGTGTATGCTCTGGGGGTCTGAGAGATTGCGAGGTCCATCCCATGTCTATGGTCTGCCCAGGTGCATGATCTGGGGGTCTGAAAGATTGTGAGGTCCATCCCACATCTATGGTCTGCCCAGGTGTATGCTCTGGGGGGTCTGAGAGATTGCGAGGTCCATCCCATGTCTATGGTCTGCCCAGGTGCATGATCTGGGGGTCTGAAAGATTGTGAGGTCCATCCCACATCTATGGTCTGCCCAGGTGTTTGCTCTGGGGGTCTGAGAGATTGCGAGGTCCATCCCAGGTCTATGATCTGGTGGTCTAAAGGATTGTGAGGTCCACCTCAGGTCTATGGTCTGCCCAGGTGTATCAACTGTTGGTCTGAGGAATTGTGAGATCAGTCACTGTTTTATGATCTGCCCAGGTGTGTAAGGGATTGTGAGGTCCATCTCAGGTCTATGGTCTACCCAGGTGTGTGAGGGATTGTAAGGTCCATCTCAGGTCTATGGTCTGCCCAGTTGTGTGATTGATTGTGAGGTCCATCTCGGGTCTATGGTCTGCCAGGTGTATGAGGTCCAGCTCGGGTCTGTGGTCTGCCCAGGTGTGTGATCTGGTGGTCTAAAAGATTGTAAGGTCCATCTCAGGTCTATGGTCTGACAAGGTGTAAGATTGTGCCCTCAACACTCTACAGAAACTGCTTTCCTAAAACTCACAAAACGACTTACTAACAACAAAAACAAATGGACATTATTCTGTACTCTTACTTCTGGACCTTTCCACTGCCTTTGATTTGGTTGACCTTCCCCTCCTCCTCAAAAAAATAAAATAAAAAAAACTTTACTCCTTTGGTCTCCATGAATGTACTCTTCACTGGTTCTCATCCTACCTATCCCACCACACCTTCAGGGTCACTTACAATTCTACTTTCTCCTCTCCTCTTCCTTTCTCAGTTGGGGTCCCCCAAGGTTCTGTTCTTGGACCTCTCCTATTCTCCATCTACATCTCCTCCCTTCCTCCTCTTCCTTTCTCAGTTGGGGTCCCCCAAGGTTCTGTCCTTGGACCTCTCCTATTCTCCATCTACACCTCCTCCCTTCCTCCTCTCCTCTTCCTTTCTCAGTTGGGGTCCCCCAAGGTTCTGTCCTTGGACCTCTCCTATTCTCCATCTACACCTCCTCCCTTCCTCCTCTCCTCTTCCTTTCTCAGTTGGGGTCCCCCAAGGCTCTGTTCTTGGACCTCTCCTATTCTCCATCTACACCTCCTCCCTGGGCAAGCTGATTGCCTCTCATGGCTTTCAATATCATTTATACACTGACGACACCCAAATCTGTCTTTATACCCTTCAGCTCACTCCATCAGTCTCCTCACATATCGCTAATACATATTAGTCTGGATGTGACACTTCCTCAAACTCAATCTATGCAAAACCAAGCTCATAATATTACCCCCCCCCCCCCCATGTGCCCCTTTCCCTGACTTCTCTGTCAAGATCAATGGCACAGCTATCAGCCCTTCCCCACACCCTAGGGTGCTAGGTGTACTCCTGGAACTCTTGAACTTTCCTTTCCATATTCAATTACTGTCCAAATTATGCCGTCTCAACCTCCGCAACATCTCCAGAATATGCCCCTTTCTAATAACACCACAAAGTTAATTCACTACCTGGTCATCTCTCGCCTCAACTACTGAAACTCCCTCTTCATTGGCTTACCTCTCTATAGGCTATCCCAGTCCATCATGCTGTCAGATTTATCAACCTTACAAGCCGCTCAGTGTCTGCTACCCCTCTCTGCCAATCCCTCCATTGGCTGCCGCTCACCCAACAAATTAAATTCAAAGTACTAACAATAAAGTACAAAGCCATCCACAACTCTGCCCCCGGCTACATCATAAACCTTGTCTCAAAATACCAACCCAATTGTTATCTTTGTTCCTCCCAAGACCTCCTGCTCTCCTCCCAAGACCTCCTGCTCTCTAGTTCCCTTGTCATCTCCTCCCAGGACTTCTCTTGAGCCTCTCCTATCCTTTGGAATTCCCTTCCCCAATCTGTCCATCTCAGGTCTATGGTCTGCCCAACTGTATGATCTGGTGGTCTGAGGGATTGTGAGGTCCATCTCAGGTTTATGGTTTGCCCAGATGTATGAACTGGGTGTGTGAGGGATTGTGAGGTTCATCTGAGGTCTATGGTCTGCCCATGTGTATGATCTGGCTGTGTGAGAGATTGTAAGGTCCATCTCAGTTCTATGGTCTACCTGGGTGTATGACCTGTTGGTCTGAGGCATTGTGAGGTCCACCTCAGGTCTATGGTCTGCCCAGGTGTATAATCTGGGTGTGCGAGGTCCATCTCATGTCCACGGTCTACCTGGGTGTATGACCTGTTGGTCTGAGGCATTGTGAGGTCCATCTCAGGTCTATAGTCTGCACATATATGATCCGGTGGCCTGAGGGATTGTGAGATCTGTGGTCTTCCCAGGTGTGTGATTGATTGCGAGGTCCATCTCAGGCGTATGGTCTGCCTAGGTGTGTGAAGGATTGTAAGGTCCATCTCAGATCTGCAGTCTGCCTGGATTTATGATCTGGTGGTCTGAGGGATTGTGAGGTCCATCTCAGGTCTATGGTCTGCCAAGGTGTAGGATTTCACCCTCAACACTCCTCAGAATCTGCTCTCCTAAAACTCCAACGACTTACAGTAAAAACGAATGGACACCATTCTGTACGCTTACTTCTGGAGCGCTCTGCTGCCTTTGATACGGTTCACCTCACCGCCCTCAGAAAACCTTACTTCTTTGGTCTCCATGACTGTGCTCTTCGCTGGTTCTCAGCTACTTATCCCACTGCACCCTCTGTACTCCTCAGCTCACTCCATCACTCATTTCCCAACAAACATATCAGCCTGAATGTCACACCACTTCCTCAAACTCAATCTATCCAAAACTGAGCTCATGATATTCCCTCCCCTACGTGCCTCTTCCCCCGACTTCTCTGTCAAGATCAATGGCACAGCTATCAGCCCGTCCCCGCACGCCATGGTGCTAGGTGTTATCCTGGACTCTGAACTCTCCTTTCCATATTCAATCACTGTCCAAATCATGCCACCTCAACATCTCCAGAATACGCCCCTTCCTAACCAATAACACCACAAAGCTTCTAATTCACTCCCCGGTCATCGCACGCCTCAACTACTACAACTCCCTCCTCATTGGATTACCTTTACATAGGCTATCCCCCCCCCTTCAATCCATCATGAATGCTGCTGACAATCTCATCCACCTTGTAAACTGCTCAGCGTCTGCTACCCCTCTCTGCCAATCCCTCCATTGACTGGCACTCACCCAATAAATTAAATTCAAAATACTATCATTAAGTTACAAAGCCAACCACAACTCGGCCCCCACCTGCACCACTAATCTAGTCCCAAAATACCAACCAAATCGTTCTCTTCGTTCCTCCCAAAACCTTCTGTTCTCTAGTGTCCTTGTCATCTCCCATACTTGCCTCCAGGACTTCTCTTGAGCCTCTCCCATCCTTTGGAATTCCCTACCCCAATATGTCCGACTATCTCCTACTCCAGGGATCTGCAATTAGTAGACCTCCAGCTGTTGCAAAAACTACAAGTCCCATCATGCCTCTGCCTCTGAGTGTCATGCTTGTAGCTGTCAGAGTCTTGCTATGCCTCATGGGACTTGTAGTTCTGCAACAGCTGGAGGTCCGCTAATTGCATATCCCTGTCCTACTCGGGTTACTTTTAGGTGATCCCTGAAAACTTTTCTCTTCAGAGAAACCTACTGTATACTGTCTCCCCCGAACAACTGTACTTTTATTTTCTCCATCAGCTAATCTCCCACAGGTATTACCCTTTTGTACCACTTTACCCTTTTAGATTGTAAGCTCTAACAAGCAGGGCCCTCTAATTCCCCCTGTATTGTAAATGTACTGTCTGCTCAGATGTTGTAAAGCACTGTGCAAACTGTTGACGCTATACAATTCCTGTACAATAATAGTAAAAATGATCTGGTGGTCTGAGGGATTGCAAGGTCCATATCGGGTCTATGGTCTGCCCAGGTGTATGATCTGGGTTTATGATGGATTGTGAGGTTCCTCTCAGGTCTATGGTCTGCATAGGTGTGTGATATGGCTTGTCTGAGGGATTGTAAGGTTAATTTTAATTCTATGGCCTGCCCAGGTGTATGATCCGGCGGACTGAGGGGTTGTTAGGTCCATCCCAGGTCTACGGTTTGCCCAGGTGTGTGATCTGGGTATATAAAGGATTGTGTGGTCCATCTCGGGTCTATGGTCTGCCCAGGTGTATGATCTGGTGGTCTGAGGGATCGTCAGGTCCATCTCAGGTCTATGGTCTGCCAAGGTGTATGATCTGGTGGTCTGAGGGATTTTGAAGTCCATCTCGGGTCTATGGTCTACCCAAGTGTGCGCTCTTGGTGTGTGAGGGATTGTGAGGTCCATCTCAGGTCTATGGTCTGCACAGGTGCGTAATCTGGTGGTCTGAGGGATTGTGAGGTCCATCTCAGGTCTACGGTTTGCTTGGGTGTGTAAAGGATCGTGAGGTCCTTCTCAGGTCTATGTTCTGCCTAGGTGTAAGATCTGGGTGTGTGAGGGATTGTGAGGACCCAGCCTCTTGCTTGGTTTGAGCTCTTCCCCAGAATGATAATGAATTTCCAGTCTTGTAATACACACACACACACCATAGACACACTACCTGTATGAGACAATTCAGGCCGCTCTGCAGACTGCCACTCATCACACAGTTCTTTGTGGTCCCCACATACAGCGTGTCACTCCCTCGGCCCTCTGAAATGGTCCTGACCGGCCCAAAACACTCTGGAATCTGAAGTATGAAAGCACATATAACAATATTAATCTCTTCCTTGGACTCCAGAATCCCCACCCCTGTCCAACCCCACCCAGACTCCAGAATCCCCACCCCTGTCCAACCCCACCCAGACTCCAGAATCCCCACCCCTGTCCAACCCCACCCAGACTCCAGAATCCCCACCCCTGTCCAACCCCACCCAGACTCCAGAATCCCCACCCCTGTCCAACCCCACCCAGACTCCAGAATCCCCACCCCTGTCCAACCGCACCCAGACTCCAGAATCCCCACCCCTGTCCAACCCCACCCAGACTCCAGAATCCCCACCCCTGTCCAACCCCACCCAGACTCCAGAATCCCCACCCCTGTCCAACCCCACCCAGACTCCAGAATCCCCACCCCTGTCCAACCCCACCCAGACTCGCCACCCCTGTCCAACCCCACCCAGACTCCAGAATCACCAGCCCTGTCCAACCTCACCCAGACTCCAGAATCCCCACCCCTGTCCAACCTCACCCAGACTCCAGAATCCCCACCCCTGTCCAACCTCACCCAGACTCCAGAATCCCCACCCCTGTCCAACCGCACCCAGACTCCAGAATCCCCACCCCTGTCCAACCCCACCCAGACTCCAGAATCCCCACCCCTGTCCAACCGCACCCAGACTCCAGAATACCCATCGCTGTCCAACCGCACTTGTAATTCATAATCCCCACCCTATCCCACTGCACCCAGACTCCAGACTCTCCAACCCGGTCCCGCTGCACCCAGACTCCAGAATCTCCCCCCCTGTCTAACCTCACCCAGACTCCAGAATCCCTACTGCACCCGGACTCCAAACTCCCCAACCCTGTCCAACTGTACCCAGAATTCCAAATCCCCACCCCTGTCCCACCGTACCCGGGTCTCTTGCACTTTCTTGTATTCTCGGTCCCACAGAATGATTCTGCCATCTTTGCCACCTCCAGAAAGAAGAGTGCCATCCCTACATACACAGAGAGCAAAAATACCGCCATCATGGGCGCCGCAGACGGCATGAGAGATCCGGTGACTGCCTGCAAGAGACAGGTGTGTGTCAGCTTACCTTTCATGTATAACTGCCATTTGTCTGTCCCCCCCCCCTCCACATGTGATTGCCGTCCATCTGTCCTCACCTCCCCCCCTCCACATGTGATTGGCATCCATCTGTTTCCCTCCCCCCCCACATGTGATTGGCATCCATCTGCCCTCATATTTACCCCCCATGCAATTCATGTCTACCTGTAATCACCTTTACTCCCCACATGGGAATGGTGTTCATCTGTCCCCACCCACCTGCACGTGATTGGTGTCTACCTATCCTCACCTTTTACCCCCCACATGTGATTGGCGTCCATCTGTCCTCACTTTTACCCCCCATATGTGATTCACCTTTAAGCCCCCACATGTGATTGGCATCCATCTGTCCTCACCTTTACCCCACACATGTGATTGGCATCCATCTGTCCTCACCTTTACCCCACACATGTGATTGGCATCCATCTGTCCTCACCTTTACCCCACACATGTGATTGGCATCCATCTGTCCTCACCTTTACCCCTGTCAGGAAATGTTCCATCCGCTGATAATATCTGTCTCTTGGCGTGCAGTACTGAGGTCCACCAGCAGGTGTCTCCTGTCAGTTTTGAGCTGTCAGGAGAGCTTTTTCCTGCTGATGCTATATCATCTTTGGGCCGCAGTACTGGCGTCCACCAGCGGATGGATCCTGGCAGTATGGAGCAGGCAGCACCTCCTGCAATCAGGTGTCACTTGAGGCCAATCACAGGCCTATAAATAGCTGGCAAGCAGTCATATGTTTGCCTCGGTATTGTTCCTTGTGCCCTGACCTGCTGCTTGCGACCCTGAACCTGTTCCTGTACCCTGAACCTGTGACCCTGTGACCCGTGGCTCTGCTCCTGTTTCCCTGTCCTGGTCCCAACCCTGTCCCACCTGTTACCATTATTCCTGTCCTGAAGTCTGATCCATCCATCCTCTCCCTGTCCTGTGTTCCTTACCCCATTTGCTGATCTCCCCATGTATGACCTTGGCCTGGCTTGTGACTCTGATTCTGGACTGCCCTTGTTTATTTGCTGATCCTCTGTGTATGACCCTGGCCTGCCTATCGTTTACGGTACTTGCATTTCCCATTTATTGTACATATCTGTCTGTTGTTGTTTGGGGGTCTTTGTTGGTTAGTTTATTGCACTGTGTGGTTGTATTTATATTATTCACTTTCTTTAATAAATCATATTTCACTTATACACGTTTGGGTTTCCTCTGTTGCAGTCCACACAGTTCTGGTCTTATCTGGTACGTGACAACCCCACACATGTGATTGGCGTCCATCTGTCCTTACCTTTACCCCACACAAACAAGTTCCCATTGGAGTCTCCAGTCACCAGATCTCCATTCTCTGCAAATGCCACACACAGGACGAAACGCGGTTTCTCGTATTTCTGTGGAGGGAAATGTCAGCATTAGTGTCACAATCTGGTGCCAGTCATTCATTGCCTGCGTTCATCTACTATGAGACTTGGACAGGGAGGATTCTGGCAAACACTGCAGCAGAATCCAGAACTGAGGAAGAAGCAAGGCTGCCATCTTCCCTTTTCTGAATATATTAGTTCCCAGGCTGTCCTGTCGATCCACTGGCATCAGTTCTTTTAGAGTCACTGATTTGTACACTCTGATATCACTTTCCTGACCTTCATGCTACTTTATGGAGTTAGACAGCCAGGGAATTTGCATTTTTCAGATCGGTTTTAGCAATGATGGCCCCTATTCTTCCTTACTCTGTAACCAAGCTTCATACATCTCCACACATGGTCATTGGGAGTGTACTTCCTGTGTGTGAATTCTGTACCAATCACATTCAGACTTTCACAGCAGGGATGAATCTGATTGGAGGAGGCTCGTTATATATCGCCTGTATGTGGGAATTCCCATCCTGCATTACAATCAGAGTTCCCAGCTCACTGACAGAAGGTGGTGCGATGGACGGGAGCAGTACAACGACACCTGAATACTGTAAACTGAGCAGGTGGGTCGTACTTCTTCTATGAATCACAAGGCTCTCTCTACATTTAAGGTGGGGGGGTCTTAGAGCCTCAATAGGCTGCATTCATGGTCAGTGGCCATTGGATATTTGGTTTCCAGCACATTTTCTTGTTTGTGTTCCTGTTATGTTCAACAGCGCCAATCCTCCGACTTCTTACCTCAAATACCCCCTGCCTCTTAGTTAACAGGGCGGTTCCTCCTGCGGCCCCTGCCCCTGTGGCCCCTTCAAGGCTCCAGTAGTACAGCTGGGACTTGCCGCAGGTGATAATCAGGTTGGGTTCGGTGGGATGGAAGATGGCGGCCAGCACTGGCTCTGTGGAGCACTGGGAATGAAGAGAGAGCGTCAGTGGTTTGATGGCATTTTGATTACAATAATTAGTTCTTATGAATGGCAATGAGTACTTACCTTCACCTCGGTCACCTTCTGCTCACGCTGCCACTGCCACACAGACAAGACGTGGTCCCCAGACTCATCACATGCACACAAATGACTGCCACCATCCTGTGAGGAGAAGAGACGCTCGCTAGTCACATGGTTTAAGAAGTGGGGTGTGGCTCTATGGCGGGAACACTCACCGTCTTCGAGAAGCTCAGACAAGAAACTGCTCGGTCGAAATGGCCAACTCCAATGACATGAAGGGTGCAGAGGCTGACCGAGTGCCAGATGCGGACATGAGGAGGCAGAGCCTGCCGGAATAATACAGAATATAACAACCCGCTACTATAAGACCGCTGTAGGTGGAAGAACTGCGACACACATATATTTTATGTATCCACCGAGAACTGCAGGCTCATGGAGAGGTCTCAATGGTGGGGAGCCAACATCAAGAGCATCAAACTGGAAAGGCCCTCCCTGTGACTTACCTTGCCATCATGGGAGTTGCCAGCCACTTGCCCGCTGGCAATGGTGACGGAGTCTGGATGGACGGCCAGGCTGGAGAAAACAGACAGATGTTATTTCACACACAACGACTTTATCGGTAACCTGATGGGCGTTATGTGGAAGTGACCCTGGTGAGAGGTTTGAAGTGCCTACCTTTTGATGTCATCCGTGTGTCCTCGGTAGTGGCGTTGGGTGCCGGCCACGGGGTCATACAAGACGCAGACCGCAGCTGTAAAATACAGCAACTCTCCTGATGGCAAGATGAAGAGGTTACTGCGGCAGTCCCGACCCCTGTACCCGTATCTGTGCACATCTCCCGTTAAGGACTATGAACAGACATCTACAATAGGGACAGACATGTGGCCATGGTGGAGAGGACGGCACAGGGCAATGGTCAGACTGATTTAGAAGATATTACAGTGAAGGATACACCCATTCCAGCTGCAGCTCCCTGGTTGGAGGTTCTCCTTTTGCTTCTATATTGTAGGAGGCGACCAGCGAATCCGGAACATATAGGGGAACGGAGCGACCCCTTAAATACAGCTTCACCACTCCCTCTTCTGTATGGAGAGAAGAGGAAAGAAGTCAGATATCACTGTATATAATGATTGGTGTCACAATATACACCGTTCACCCAACGGGGAGCGGCGCAATATACACCGTTCACCCAACGGGGAGCGGCGCAATATACACCGTTCACCCAACGGGGAGCGGCGCAATATACACCGTTCACCCAACGGGGAGCGGCCCCATTATACACCGTTCACCCAACAGGGAGTGCCCCATTATACACCGTTCACCCAACAGGGAGTGCCCCATTATACACCGTTCACCCAACGGGGAGTGCCCCATTATACACCGTTCACCCAACGGGGAGCGGCCCCATTATACACCGTTCACCCAACGGGGAGCGGCCCCATTATACACCGTTCACCCAACAGGGAGTGCCCCATTATACACCGTTCACCCAACAGGGAGTGCCCCATTATACACCGTTCACCCAACGGGGAGCGCCCCATTATACACCGTTCACCCAATGGGGAGCGCCCCATTATACACCGTTCACCCAACGGGGAGCGCCACAATATACAACGTTCACCCAACGGGGAGCGCCACAATATACACCGTTCACCCAACGGGGAGCGCCGCAATATACACCGTTCACCCAACGGGGAGCGCCGCAATATACACCGTTCACCCAACGGGGGTGCCCCATTATACACCGTTCACCCAACGGGGAGCGGCCCCATTATACACCGTTCACCCAACGGGGAGCGGCCCCATTATACACCGTTCACCCAACGGGGAGCGGCCCCATTATACACCGTTCACCCAACGGGGAGCGGCCCCATTATACACCGTTCACCCAACGGGGAGCGGCCCCATTATACACCGTTCACCCAACGAGGAGTGCCCCATTATATACCGTTCACCCAACGAGGAGTGCCCCATTATATACCGTTCACCCAACGGGGAGCGCCCCATTACACACCGTTCACCCAACGGGGAGCACCCCATTATACACCGTTCACCCAACGGGGAGCACCCCATTATACACCGTTCACCCAACGGGGAGCACCCCATTATACACCGTTCACCCAACGGGGAGTGCCCCATTATACACCGTTCACCGAATGGGGAGTGCCACAATATACACTCTGAGGCCCCTGTGGTGGCGGCACAGAGGTGTACCAGATGTTTTCACACCTTCATTAATATGTATTTGTAGGATATCTCATGAACTTTCATTCCGTCGGGATGACCCGTACCTTTACATACCCATAAGTCAGCTTACATGTTTAAACACTCAGATAGCAGGAGATGACCCCCATCCGCATCCAGATACAGCCAACGTTCTGATGGCACCATGCACACAGACCGAGGAGCCATAGGTACAGAATGTAGATGGGTTGTTTAGGGCAGGACTGTGCTCCCAGCTATAACCTAGAAAGCCCCTGGTTTCTAGGAGGATCAGAGCTGACCTGTAGATTTGATGTAACGGGCAGTATATCACATATACTGGCTGCTGGATGTTAACATCCAATGAGAAACCCCATTTACAGATTTCACCTTCAAAAAAAAAAGGCAGGGTTACTAACAAATTTAGTCTGCTCTCCGGTAACAATCAGCCAGGCTGATTGTTAGGGAGATCCACTGACTTTTTCCTAAATCTGGGTTTGATGCACCACTCTCTTCTGTCACTAGGTGGCATTGTTACCTGTGGCATTAGAATGACAAAAGGTTTAGTAAATCCGGACTAGGAGTGGATGGGTTGTCTCAGCCAATTGGCAGGGGTTTCTTTGCCCTCGGCCTGATGGGAGAGCCTATTTATTAGAGAGGGGTCAGATGATCGGGGTTCTGTGTCACCTGGATGGCTGTCTGGGTGAATGTGTTTTGACATCCCACCCGCAGTGGTCTAGGCGAGTGTTGCTCGCCTGGATTGCCCACCCTCCCCCCCAAAGCTTTGCGCCACGTTAGGAGCCCCTTAGGGGACCCACCCAGGGCTCATGCAAAGGCTACCGCAGGTGGCAGGCCGGAACGGAATCCTCTGCGGAGGCGGAGCTCGGAGGCATGTACAGTGCATACACCTCCTCCCGCCGGCGTTTGGGGCAGGAACGCGCAGACTCCTCCCCTTCGGACACTCCAGGGCAGGGGGAGTCTCGGCGAGGGAGAGGCAACACCACGGCTGCTGGGCCATCACCCCACGAGGCCAGCAGCTCCGAGGAGAACACGAGGACGCCCGCAAGGACAAATGGGGGGGGGGGGGGGATGCAGCAGGCCACATCACCAATTCGGGGCGGAGCTGGCACTGGGTGGGGGAGCCAAACAGCGCAGTTCCATGGTGGCCAGGCCTACATCGCCTGGGCTGCTACAGGAGGGAGACCTGCTAACGCCAGGTGTCCCCGAGCCAGAGGGTGAGCTGTCTTACTCTGAGGTGGAAGCAAAGCGTCAGCCATCACCGAGGGATTCTGGAGCTGCGGCTGTCGGGACTACCCCAGGTCAGCCCGTTAAGTCTCCTAACTTATTAATGAATGCTGGCAATGTTTTGGGGAACTTGCTGGGGGTTACAGGTGGGACCACTTTAGTGGTGGGTAGGGATGGGCTTTATGTTCGAGTCAAACATGAGTTTGAATCAAACATTGGCTGTTCGCCAGTTTGCCGAACAGCAAACTATTTTAGGTGTTCGCAGCAAAATTCGAAAGCCGTGGAACACCCTTTAAAAGTCTATGGGAGAAAACCTTAGTTAGACTTTCCGGTGACGGTATTTCTATGAGCCTTTCAGGACAGCACCTTGGAGAGAGCGTAGCTTCACCTCATCACAGGAAACACTGCGTGACAACGCCCCTTTTAAAAGCAGCTGCTTCCACCATGCCGTCAGTTGTTACCAAGAAATCCTCCGACATGCTGGAAAATATAAGCAGACAGTTACCAAGCCCTATAATTATACATTATCACCTAGGGAGGGAAGTAGGCTGCTGTCCGAAAAGGCTCGTAGAAATACCGTCACTGGTAAGTCTAAGGTTTTATCCCTTCACCTTTCAGGACAGCACCTTTGAGAGGATAACCGAGAAACTCACTTCAGGGTGGGACTACTGCCTGTAAAACCTTCCTACCAAAGGATTGGCCCGAGGCTGAAAGCAGATCCAAGCGGTAGTGCCTTATAAAAGGTTGAAAAACTGGACCATGTGGCAGCCTTGCAAATTTGCTCAGGAGATGCCCTGGCCCTTCCTGCCCATGATGCCGCTACTGCTCGAGTCGAATGAGGCAAAATCCCTTCTGGAGGTTCCAGACCCAAAGAGGTGTATGCCTCTTTAATGGCTTGATTTAACCATCTTCCGAAGGGGCTTTTGGAAGCTTTACATCCCTTGCGAGTACCTTCCATTAAAATAAAGAGTGAAGATGATTTTCTAAAGTCCTTTGTTATCTCCAAATAGTTAAGAAGACACCTCCTGACATCAAGAGTATGGAAGGCTTCTTCCCCTGGCCCCGAAGATAAAAGGGCAAAATGTAGGGAGAATGATCTCCTGAAGCCACTTTCGGCAGGAAGGCTGGATCCGTCCTTAAGACTACCCTATGTGGTAGACATCTCATAAAGGGTTCTTTAATTGATAGAGCTCGTAACTCACTGATTCTACGGGCAGAAGTTACCGCCACTAACAAAACAGTTTTGAGTGTCAAAAACTTTAACGATGATCCTTCTGTAGGTTCAAACGGAGTCTTTGTCAGTCCCTGAAGAACTAAAGATAAATCCCATTTGGGAAAACTAACAATAGGTCTAAGTTGTACTTTAGCCATAGCCCTAAAAAATCTGATTATTAAAAAGGTTCCCCTGACTGGGTCCTTTCCAAAAAAGCTGATAAAGCAGCTACCTGCGTCTTGAGCGTACTTGCCGCTAACCCCTTCTCCAATCCTTCTTGAAATTCCAAAACCAAAATTGTACTAAGCAAATTAAAGTTTTTTCTGGAACACCAGGTATTATACACCTTCCAAACTTTGAAATAAATGTCTCTTGTCACTTTTTTCCTACTTACAAGAAGGGTAGTAATAAGTTTCTCTGATAAGCCCTTCTGTCTTAAGATCTGTTCTTCAGAAACCAGGCTGTTAAATTGAGATAAGCTGGATCTGGATGGAGGATCTGGCCCTGACTCAGCAGATCTGTCCTGCTTGGCAACTTCCAAGGAGGTTTCACTGAGAGGTTCATCAAGATTGAAAACCATGGTCTTTTAGGGTAATAAGGAGCTCTTAAGATTAGTTCCGTGGATTCCGTCCTGAATTTGGCTAACACCCTTGGAATCTGCTCAAATGGGGAAAAAGCGTAAGACAGCTGGAAGTCCCACTTGTTGGCCAATGCATCTATTCCGAGAGCTTGATCCTGCCTCTGAAGGGAGAAGAAGTCTGGTTCTTTTGCATTTTCTTGTTTTGCAAAGAGTTCCACCTGAGGGGGAACCCCATCTCCTGGAGATCGTCTAGAATAATTCCCGATTTAGAGACCACTTGGCTTCCCTTATTTCTCTCCTGCTAAGGAGTTCTGCCAAGGTGTTTTCCGTCCCCTTCAAATGGACTACGGTTAGAGAGGCCAACTTGTTCTCTGCCCATCTCAGGATTTGGTAAGCTAGCTCCATCAAGGTTCTGCTTTTTGTGCCCCCTTGCTTCGTTAAATATAATACTGCCGTCATATTGTCCGACATTATTTGGATATGCTGTTTCACTAGAACTTCCTGGAAGGAGAGAATTCTTAGGTGAATAGCCTTCAACTCTCTCCAATTCGACGACCTTCTTGCCTCTGGTTTGGACCAAACCCCCTGAACCGTTTGTTCTTCTAGGTGGGCTCCCCAGCCCCATGCGCTGGCATCTGTGGTCAGTCTTCTGGTTACCGGGAAGGACCAGAGAAGCCCTTTTGAGATGTTTCCTTGGTTTCTCCACCACCAGAGCGATCTTTTTGCTCTTGCCCCTACGAAGAACTTCTTCTCCAGAGGTTCCTGGTATAACCAATTCCTCAAAATATCCGCCTGCAATGGACGCGCATGGAACCTGGCCCACTGTACCGAGGGAATTGCCTCTGTCAACAGGCCCAGAGCCAACATGGCTTGTCTTACGGAAATCTTCAAGTTGAATTGAAGTGCTTCCAGAACTAACTGCATCTTCTCTAATTTCTCCTGGGGCAGAAATATTCTCTGTTCTAATGAATCTACTTCGTGCCCCAGAAACCTTACCCTTCGAGATGGTATTAGGTTTGACTTTTGAAGGTTGAGAAGCCAACCCAAACTCTTTAGATGTGCTTGAGTTATTTGAAGATTGACTTCTACTTGACCGCTTGAGTCGGCAAACAGTAGCAGGTCATCCAAATAGGGCACTATTTGAATCCCTTTCAGCTTCAAGGGCTCCAAGTCTTCTGCCATCACCTTTGTGAATACTCTGGGAGAGGAGGAAAGGCCGAAGGGCAGAGCTCAGAACTGCAGATGCCAAACCTCCCCTTCCTCCAGATTGACTGCAAGGAGCAGGAAACTTTGTGTTGGGGGAGCTATTGGAATATGGAGATAGGCATCTCAAGTCGATGGAAGCCATGTAACACTTGGGGGTCAGTAAGTTCCTCACTGAGGAAATCGTATCCATCGTGAATTTTTTGTATTTTATGGATCGATTCAGAACTTTCAAATTGAGAATCAGGTGGAACTTTCCGGATGTTTTTTTGACCAGAAAAATATGGGAGTAAAACCCTTTCCCCTCTTGACCTTTTGGAACCTGGGAGCAGGGCCGTCTTTAATACTGATTGGACCCTGGGCAAAAATTTTCTTAGGGCCCCCCCCCCCCATGCAATTTCGCTCTCCACCTTCTCCGAGACATAAAATAAATAACAGCTAGACTTAAAATCAGTTTACTGTATCAGATCAGGCAGCGATTGGTTGCCAGAGGTTACAGCATATCATTACTGCTTACTGACTGGTTGCTAGAGGTTACAGCACTCCTTAAGGCTCACTGATTAGATGCTAGAGGTTACAGCACATTTCTGCTTGTTGATTGGCTGCTAGAGATTACTGTACAGTAATACTGCTCACTAGTTGCGATAGGTTACAGCACATCTTCTCCTCACTGCAGGGGGGCATGATATACCTATTAATGCTGCCTTTATTTACATATCAATGCCATTGGCCTCAGCTATTTACATATGCATATGACTGCTATTTACATATGAATGCCGGTTATTTACATGTAAACACAGCAGGTGAGTCATCTGTACACAATAGGGCAGAGCTGGGCAGCATTAGTAGCAGCACAGGACTAAAACTTCAAGGGACAAGAGAATGTAAACTGGGATAGTTGGCAAGTATGAGGCAGCTGCTTTGGGCCCCACAACAATGACAGGGCCCAGGGCAGCTGACCCTTTTGCCCTGCCTTAAAGACGGCCCTGCCTGGGAGATGACTTTCTGTTGCATCAGCTCTTGTAGAAGAGATTTCATAGCCAGAGCCTTCTCCTGATCCCTTGACAGGTTTGTGATGTAAAACTGACTTGGGGGACTTTGTGAAAATTCTAGAAGATAACCCTGCTTGATTATCCCCAGAACAAATGGACTTCTTGTCGTTTCTTCCCAAACTGGCAAGAAATCCTGAAGGCTCCCGCCTACTGGGAGATCGTCATTGTTTTTTAGGGGATTGCTCAGGGTTTCTAAACTGTACCCCGCCTCTGCCTCTTCCTCTCTGAGGATTCCAGGGTCTTTTCTTTGTCTGGTCTTTTTCCCTATCAGTTTGTCGAAAATTCTTCCTCTGCTGCACCACTTTCTTTTCCTGTGGGAAAGCTTTCTTTTTGTCTGCAGTCCCGTCAAGGATAGCCTCCAGTTCTGGCCCAAAAATCAGGTCCCCTGAAAAAGGGAATTCCACGCAGTTTTACCTTAGAAGCCGAATCCCCTGACCAAGTCTTTAGCCAGAGGGCTCTTCTCACTGAGTTAACGAGCGGCGAGGATCTGGCAGATATCCCGATAGACTCTGCAGAGGCATCTGCCATATATTTGACGGCCTTAAGCAATGTAGGGAAGGACTCCAATATATCTTTTCTGGAGGTACCTGCTACCACATGACTCTTAAGTTGGTCTAGCCAACACTCCAAATTCCTAGCTACAACTGTAGCTGCCATTGCAGGTTTCAGACTGGCTAAAGATGAATCCCAGGCTTTCTTCAGTAGCCCATCTGCCCTCTTGTCCATCGCATCTTTGAGAATCCCCATATCCTCAAAGGCTAAATCAGTCTTCCTAGACCAGGGGTGCCCAACCTTTTTAAGAGCGAGGGCCACTTAAGCAACTTGGTAACCAGTCACGGGCTACAATGAGCAAAGAGGGCGGATGACAGATCACGGCTACTCTATAGGCCCTCCGATCCGATCCACACAGATGGAAGGGGGCAAACTCCCTTCCATTTTTTTTTTTATCAGATTTTTAGGACCGTATTGGAGGCAGACGGGAGTAAACGGACTCTGTAGAGGTGAATTAAGGGTCCGAATGGGTAGGGCCAATCTTGTGATAAGGGCCTAAACTGCTTTCACACTGATGATTACCCACACCGCGGGTGCAGGGTAGTGCTGCGGGTTAACTGAACTTTGCCATAGACTTTGCCTGCGGCAAAAGCCGACACTGTACAGGAAGCATCGGCTTATGGGGCTCTGCTCTGCAGCCATTTTCTTCCTCTACCACCAGATTCATTCACAACACCGATGCTGTGGTATGACGGGTCGGCAGCCTGCGATCTGGGCTTGCTAACCTGCCATTCCAGAGCAGGAGGTCGCGGGCCACATCAAAGGGCTCCGCGGGCCACATGTGACCCCCGGGCCACTGGTTGGCCACCCCTTGTCCTAGACACTTGTGAAAAGGCAGCATCTATTTTTGTTTTTTTATTCCACACAAATTCCTAATTTTCCTCAAAAGGAAACCTCCTTTTAAGGGCTTTAGAGAAGAACTGCCCTTTTCCTGGATCCTTCCACTCCTTTTTAATAGTGTCCATTAAAACTTTATGCACAGGGAAGACTCTGTGTTTAATCTCCTCCAGCCCCTGGTACATCTTGTCATGTACCGACAGCTTTGTTTTTTCTCCCTGGATCTCCAGGGTAGTATAAATTGCCTGGAGTAGATCATCCACCTCCTCAAGTGAAAGTTTGTATCTAGATGATGTGGCTTCTTCCTCCTCTTCCTCCTCCTCAGAATCAATAGTTCACTTTCCACCTGTATGGAAGTGGATGGAGGGAAACTCTGTTCTTGCCTGGAACTCTGGCCACGCTTTTTCCCCAAGGGAACGCACTGTCCCTAGGCCCTCTGCTAATTCTTTTTTTTTGTACAGAAGATAAGAGCTCCTTGCACTCCTGTGAGGACTCTTCTTTTACTAAATCCGCAATGCAGGATCTGCACAGGGGTTCGGGCCAAGAGACCCTTAAAGGATTTTTGCATGAGGGGCATTTTTTCCCTGATGTTCTCTTTGACTTGGCAGTAGCTTTCTGAAACAACAGAAAAACAAAAGAACCCCAAGGTCCTTCTTTAGCTATAGCCTCTAAAAAGGGAGAACGGATAGCACCCACAGCCAACACCCTAAGTGCCCAGAGTCTCACTCCTTGCTGAACTGCTAATGGAACGTTTGCACCAAAGCAGACAGCTGCAGGTTTTTGTTTCAATAAAAAAAGAAAAACACCCAGTGATATACAAGGAAAGAGGCACCGCTGTACCTCTCCTACCTGGGACTGGCCGGGAACCTGGGCGCCTGCATCCGCCGTTGCTGCTGACGATTCTTCCTCCATAACAAACGTTGCAACCACTGCCTATGTGCTTTTGAATGGTGTCCTCCATGTGCCAAACAAAAGGAAGTCCCGGCCAGAGGACCCGCCCCTTCCTCCTGCATTCCAGCAGCCGGAACCAATCGCTGCTATGCCCTGCCGGAAGTCTCCGCCCACCGGAACAGGCGTCATTCGTCGTCCGGGATTCAATGCCGCCATGGAACGCTCCGAGCACAGCCGCGGCCCCCGAACACCATGGGCGGACTGCCTCCAGCAGTCCATTACTCCTGTGAGCCAACGAAGGAAGGGACACAGGAACACCCCCCTCAGGTGCGGGAAGGTGCTGGGCTGGTCTTGAGCATGAAATCTGAAGGTACTGCCAAAACCCTCTCCTTGGAGAGAGAGAGCAGCCCCTCTGGTTCCCCAGCAGTGCTTCCAATGGCGGAGAAACACTAAAACGGACGGCATGGTGGAAGCAGCCGCTTTTAAAAGGGGCGTTGTCACCCAGTGCTTCCTGTGAAGAGGTGGAGCTACGCTCTCTCCAAGGGGCTGTCCTAAAAGGCAAAGAGAGAAATCAAAAGTGCTAATTTTAAAGGCTTATATGGAAGTTATTGTCATAAAAAGTGTTTGGGGACCTGGGTCCTGCACCAGGGGACATGTATCAATGCAAAAAAAAAAAAAAAAGTTTTAAAAAACGCCCATTTTTTCGGGAACAGTGATTTTAATAATGCTTAAAGTGAAACAATAAAAGTGTAATATTCCTTTAAATTGCGTACCTGGGGGGTGTCTATAGTATGCCTGTGAAGGGGCGCATGTTTTCCATGTTTAGAACAGCAAACTTACATTTCTAAAGGAAAAAAAATCATTTAAAACTACTCGCGGCTATAACGAATTGTCGGTCCGACAATACACATAACAGTTCATTGGTAAAAAATGGCATGGAATTTCCCCACAGGGGAACCCCAAACCCAAAAAAATAAAAATGCCATGGAGTCCCCCCAAAAATCCATACCGGGCCCTTATCCGAGCACGCAATCTGGCAGGCTGCAGGAAAAGGGGGGGGGGGGGGGAGAAAGCAAAAACAGTCTCATGTTTTTTTAACCCTTTTGACACTTTTTTTGTGAAATGGTAGGGGTACATTTGTACCTCATTACCAATTCACACGGGGGGGGGGGATCTGGGGGTCCCCTTGTTAAAGATTTCGATAAGCCCCCCACCCGCAGACCCCCACAACCACCAGGCAAGGGTTGTGGGAATGAGGCCCTTCACCCCATCAACATGGGAACAAGGTGAAAAGTAAGTTGAGCTTTGGCGCTAAAACCTTATTAGTGTACTAAAAATATGAATGCTAATACTCTGCAAGGTTAAACGAAACCTAATGTAGAAATTTCCCAAACTACACTATATGCGTAATATTAAACAAATTGCGTGAGATGAAAAAATGTGAATGAAATGTGTGTCTGTTATCTTACAACATAAACATGCACAAGTGTAGTGAAAAATACAGTTAATCTATCACAACTAAAAATATATATATATATATAACAACTAAAAATATGGGTGCTTTAGTGAAAAGTGCTTTTGCTCACATATGTGAGCCAATGATTATGCTCCAAAAGTGACAATCAGAAAAGCATTGTGAAAATACCAAGTAAAAACACCAAAAAAATCATATAATATCCAATTAAAAATATTTTATAATGTCCAACTAAAAATATTGGTTCAAAGTCGCATCATCTAGTTGCTGTAAAAACGCATAAAACTTTTATCAGATAAGGAAGGTGAAGCAAGGTGACTGGTGTAAAAGGGTTGGATTCCTTTCCGGTGCGCCACTCTGTGTTAGAGAAGAAATATATATATGCGCTCACCAGACATCAAACCCTCAATGGGTTAACCAAGCAGTCACAGTATGAGCCACTGTGCAGCTCTCTCAGGGCTCTGCCTCCGCTGTGATGTGGAGATATTTTGCACTCTTCCTTCCGTGAATGATCCGTTTAGCGTTTATGCATAAAGGGAAACAGAAGTACAGCCATAGTGCAATACTGTTGTATAAACGTACTTGTTTATTAAAATCAGGTTACTCACAAAATCCGAAAAGACAAAATCGCTATGAAATTGGTTGCGCCGGCGTTACTGCTTGAATAGCAGTGTAAGGTGCACGTCCTAGGCCACGCCCTACGCGTTTCGTCAGAGCGACGTCGCTCTGACGAAACGCGTAGGGCGTGGCCTAGGACGTGCACCTTACACTGCTATTCAAGCAGTAACGCCGGCGCAACCAATTTCATAGCGATTTTGTCTTTTCGGATTTTGTGAGTAACCTGATTTTAATAAACAAGTACGTTTATACAACAGTATTGCACTATGGCTGTACTTCTGTTTCCCTTTATGCATAAACGCTAAACGGATCATTCACGGAAGGAAGAGTGCAAAATATCTCCACATCACAGCGGAGGCAGAGCCCTGAGAGAGCTGCACAGTGGCTCATACTGTGACTGCTTGGTTAACCCATTGAGGGTTTGATGTCTGGTGAGCGCATATATATATTTCTTCTCTAACACAGAGTGGCGCACCGGAAAGGAATCCAACCCTTTTACACCAGTCACCTTGCTTCACCTTCCTTATCTGATAAAAGTTTTATGCGTTTTTACAGCAACTAGATGATGCGACTTTGAACCAATATTTTTAGTTGGACATTATAAAATATTTTTAATTGGATATTATATGATTTTTTTGGTGTTTTTACTTGGTATTTTCACAATGCTTTTCTGATTGTCACTTTTGGAGCATAATCATTGGCTCACATATGTGAGCAAAAGCACTTTTCACTAAAGCACCCATATTTTTAGTTGTTATATATATATATATATATTTTTAGTTGTGATAGATTAACTGTATTTTTCACTACACTTGTGCATGTTTATGTTGCAAGATAACAGACACACATTTCATTCACATTTTTTCATCTCACGCAATTTGTTTAATATTACGCATATAGTGTAGTTTGGGAAATTTCTACATTAGGTTTCGTTTAACCTTGCAGAGTATTAGCATTCATATTTTTAGTACACTAATAAGGTTTTAGCGCCAAAGCTCAACTTACTTTTCAGATTTCCAGCCTATTCCCATTTAGAGGGATAGGTTTCAAGCACAGGCAGCTTTAACCCCTCATAGTTCACTTTATTGTATTTCAAACTTGTCTAGTGAACAGGTAAATTTGTCCATAGCGCAATCTTATTTTTTCTTATTGTCATGGGAACAAGGTGCTTTGGGGTGGGCCGCTACCCCAAAGCACCCTCCCAATGTTCAGGGCATGTGGCCTGGTACGGTTCAGGAGGGGGGGGCGCTCTCTTGTTCCCCCCCTTTTTTCCTGCGGCCTTCCAGGTTGCGTGCTCGGATAAGGGTCTGGTATGGTTTTTTGGGGGCACCCCACGCCATTATTTTTTTAAATTTTGGCACGGGGGTTACCCTTAATATTCATACCAGACCTGAAGGGCCTGGTATAGAATTTAGGGGGACCCCCCATGCATTTTTTTTTTGGTTTGGGGTTCCCCTGTGGGGAAATTCCATGCTGTTTTTATCAATGAACTGTTATGTGTATTGCGGACCGACAATACATTACAGCCGCGAGTAGTTTTAAATTACTTTTTTTCCCTTTAGAAATGTAATTTTGCTCTCGGACTGTTCTAGGCATGGGAAACACGTGCCCCTTTACAGGCATAGACACCCCCCAGGTAAGAAATTTAAAGGAATATTACACACACAGGTGGTGGCGGGCCCCGCATCCAGCCCGCCACGTCCGGTACAGAAGCCCAAATTAGGTATTTATGGAGGTGGGGGGGGGGGGGGGGGGCGGGACGTGAGGACAGCCCCACAAGTGTCACCATGGGTCCCGTCAGGTAGTGGAGCTGGAGGTGGGAGTTTCAGGTATGGGGCCCAGGGTGGTACCCCCTCACCCAAACCTCCCCCCGATAGTTACGGTGGGTTCCCCTACTACAATGGGGTCAGTGGTATCCCCAGCAGCAGAAGTAGCTGCAGTTGTGAAGTCAGGGCCCCAGGCCGGCTAGTAGGAGGCCGTGGGAAAGTTGGACGTGGTGCAAATAGCCGACGCTGCAAAATGCGAGGTCTATGTGTGTTTTGAGGGGCTATTAGGGGCCCATTTGAAACAGGACGTCAGGAATAAGATTTGCAAAGGTAAGTATGTGCCGCCGGAAAAGTTTAACCTAGATAGTGGACACCCTTAAGTAGTTGTAGATTCAATTGGCAGACTTCCGAGACGTCATAGGAGGACAGCCCTGGAGGCAAAGCGCCACATCTGCACATGTAGGAATGCGGTCTCCTATGGCAACAGTCTAACAGTTCCTAACTCAAAATGTAACAGCTCCTTCAGCTTCACTACAACTGCCTCTTGTAGTTCTTCAACACTGAGCTCCCGGTCTCTCAGTAGACCCTCTGATTCACTACACTGAATCTCCTGGAGCTCCTCCAATCTTCACGGTATATCTCCCTCAAGCGTCACCCCCGCTTCCCTGCTGGGTCCTTAGCTTGGCATTCCAGATACTTCTCAAGCTTCACCCCACTGGCATGCTCGGTCCCTGGCTTGACAGACAATGCTGCTCTGCAAGCGTCACCTCCGCTGGTTGTGTCCTTGACTTGATCACCACCTTAAGTTTCCCCGATTCTCCACCGTGCCCGTTGGGTGAGAATACTGCTCTGGTACTTGCTTCAGTTACTCACTGAGGGCCCTGGTAAATGTGGCTGGACCGTTCGTGGCGACAGCTCTCCTTCTACCACGACAAGTTCTCTGGCCAGCAGAACCGTTACCTCTGGTTGGATTGCAAGCCGCAGTCCCAACCCTGCGCTGCCCTCTTACTTCTGGATAGGCCCTCACACAGCCTGGCAGCACCTGGCATACCACACATGTCCACCCAGACAGCTGTCCAGGTGGCACAAAAACACTAATCACCTGACAACACCCTAATATATACAGTGCCTTGTGAAAGTATTCACCCCCCTTGAACTTTTCAACCTTTTGCCACATTTCAGGCTTCAAACATAAAGATATAAAATGTTTATTTTTTGTGAAGAATCACCAACAAGTGGGACACAATTGTGAAGTGGAACGAAATCTATTGGATTTTTGAAACTTTGTTAACTAATAAAAAAAATGAAAAGTGGGGCGTGCAAAATGATTCGGCCCCCTTGCGTTAATACTTTGTAGAGCCACCTTTTGCTGCGATTACAGCTGCAAGTCGCTTGGGGTGTCTCTATCAGTTTTGCACATCGAGAGACTGGGCAAGAATTTCATTCTTCCTTGCAAAACAGCTGGAGCTCAGTGAGGTTGGATGGAGAGCGTTTGTGAACAGCAGTTTTCAGCTCTTTCCACAGATTCTCGATTGGATTCAGGTCTGGACTTTGACTTGGCCATTCTAACACCTGGATACGTTTATTTGTGAACCATTCCTTTGTAGATTTTGCTGTATGTTTGGGATCATTGTCTTGTTGGAAGATAAATCTCAGTCCCAGTTTCAGGTCTTTTGCCGACTCCAACAGGTTTTCATCCAGAATGGTCCTGTATTTGGCTGCATCCATCTTCCCCTCAATTTTAACCATCTTCCCTGTCCCTGCTGAAGAAAAGCAGGCCCAAACCATGATGCTGCCACCACCATGTGTGACAGTGGGGATGGTGTGTTGATGGTGATGAGCTGTGTTGCTTTTGCACCAAACATATCGTTTTGCATTGTGGGCAGAAAGTTGGATTTTGGTTTCATGTGACCAGAGCACCTTCTTCCACATGTTTGGTGTGTCTCCCAGGTGGCTTGTGGCAAACTTTAGACGAGACTTTTTATGGATATCTTTGAGAAATGGCTTTCTTCTTGCCACTCTTCCATAAAGGGCAGATTTGTGCAGTGTACGACTGATTGTTGTCCTATGGACAGACTCTCCCACCTCAGCTGTAGTTCTCTGCAGTTCATCCAGAGGGATCATGGGCCTCTTGGCTGCATCTCTGATCAGTCTTCTCCTTGTCTGAGCTGAAAGTTTAGGGTTACGGCCAGGTCTTGGTAGATTTGCAGTGGTCTGATACTCCTTCCATTTCAAAATGATCGCTTTGCACAGTGCTCCTTGGGATGTTTAAAGCTTGGGAAATCTTTTTGTATCCAAATCCAGTTTTAAACTTCTCCACAACAGTATTACGGACCTGCCTGGTGTGTTCCTTGGTCTTCATGATGCTCTCTGCGCTTTCAACAGAACCCTGAGACTATCACAGAGCAGGAGCATTTATACAGAGACTTGATTACACACAGGTGGATTCTATTTATCACCATCAGTCATTTAGGACAACATTGGATCATTCAGAGATCCTCGCTGAACTTTCTGGAGTGAGTTTGCTGCACTGAAAGTAAAGGGGCCGAATAATTTTGCACGCACCACTTTTCAGTTTTTTATTTGCTAAAAAAGTTTTAAAATATCCAATAGATTTCGTTCCACTTCACAATTGTGTCCACTTGTGGTGATTCTTCACAAAAAATTAAATTTTATATCTTTATGTTTGAAGCCTGAAATGTGGCAAAAGATTGAAAAGTTCAAGGGGGCCGAATACTTTCGCAAGGCACTGTAGGTAATCCCAGCAGGCCAAGGGATTCAAGAAACCCCTGCCCATAGGCTGGGATAACCCATATATCCATAATCTGACCATGGGTTGGCCTTCTCATATCTAGTACCATCAAGTTCCCAGCCATCTAGTGGTAGAAGAGAAAAGTGCAGCAAGGCCACACTTTGATAGAGATCCATTGATTTCTCCCTATCAACCAGGATAACTATTCCTGGAAAGTAAATTTATGAGGAGCTCCCTGCCTAAGCTACAGGGTGCTACATATATATAACTCCCCTTGAAAATTTGCATAAAAATGAAAGAATTGTACATGGTAGGGTGGATCTCTGGAACGGGAGGGTCATCTGTGGACATGGTGGGAGGGATCTCGGGTTCTTTGGTAGGTCTTCCTCAGACATGGTGGGAGGGATCTCTGGTACAGGGGCTCATCCACGGACATGGTGGGAGGGATCTCTGGTACAGGGACTCATCCACGACATGGTGGGAGGGATCTCTGGTACAGGGACTCATCCACGGACATGGTGGGAGGGATCTCTGGTACAGGGGCTCATCCACGGACATGGTGGGAGGGATCTCTGGTACAGGGGCTCATCCACGGACATGGTGGGAGGGATCTCTGGTACAGGGACTCATCCACGGACATGGTGGGAGGGGATCTCTGGTACAGGGGTCATTTGTAGATATATTAGGATTGATCTCTGCTACAGCGTTCATCTGTGGACACGGTGAGAGGGATCTCTGGTACAGGGGGTCATCTGTGGACACGGTGGGATGGTTCTTGGGTTGAAGGTCTTCCTCAGACATGGTGGGAGGGATCTCTGGTACAGGGGTCATTTGTGGACATGGCGGGATGGATCTATGGTACAGGGGTCATCAGTGGACATTGTGGGATGGTTCTCTGGTACAGGGGTCATCAGTGGACCATTGTGGGATGGATCTCTGGTACAGGGTCATCTGTGGACATGGTGGGAGGGATCTCGGGTTCTCTGGTAGGTCTTCCGCGGACATGGTGGGAGGGATCTCTGGTACAGGGGCTCATCCGCGGACATGGTGGGAGGGATCTCTGGTACAGGGTTCATCTGTGGACATGGTGGGAGGGATCTCTGGTACAGGGGGTCATCTGTGGACATGGTGGGGTGGTTCTTGGGTTGAGGGTCTTCCTCAGACATGGTGGGATGGATCTCTGGTACAGGGGTCATCTGTGGACATGGTGGGGTGGTTCTTGGGTTGAGGGTCTTCCTCAGACATGGTGGGATGGATCTCTGGTACAGGGGTCATCTGTGGACATGGGGGGGGGGGGGGGTTCTTGGGTTGAGGGTCTTCCTCAGACATGGTGGGAGGGATCTCTGGTACAGGGGGTCATCTGTGGACATGGTGGGATGGTTCTTGGGTTGAGGGTCTTCCTCAGACATGGTGGGAGGGATCTCTGGTACAGGGTCATCTGTGGACATGGTGGGATGGTTCTTGGGTTGAGGGTCTTCCTCAGACATGGTGGGGATGGATCTCTGGTACAGGGGTCATCTGTGGACATGGGGGGGGGGGGGGTTCTTGG